>NW_003314277.1:473324-631373 GCF_000143415.4 Selaginella moellendorffii
CATGTCATTTGATATTCCCGCGTTCCGATTAGCTTACTATGTAGTAGAGGTTATTCAGCTAAACTGTCCGTCATTACACCAAACTAAATCTATAATCTCATGTAGAAAAAAGAATTTAGTTTAAGTACTACTGGAAAATTTCTAAAGAATTTAAGAAGTTCACAATATGAAATTTTCATTAAACAATATTTGCAAAAAAAAATCATAAGTAATTTATTATGGATGTTATATAAACTTTATTACTCATTTTAAGAAACACTATTACCATGTAATTTTAGGATAAGCGTTTTATGTGGTATTATTGAGTTTCAAAGACCTTTCAAAAAGGAAATCATTATTTACATACATTTTGTAAGTATAGCTTAAGTCATTATTGTGAATAAGAAACTTTAGTAATTTAAAAACTTAAAACTTTAATATTAAAGATTTAGCTTTGTATATTCTTTTATACTTATATAATTCTTAAATTAAAATGAACATAGTTTATGGTTGAATGTACCTGATGCCCACAAGATAGTATTAGGAAACTTTGATGAATAAACTACTAAATTACAGTCATTTTGAACAGTAAATAATGTTGATAATATACAATTTCTACAATATTTATTTGTAGCCCATAAATGTTTTTTATTAGAATAAATAACTAAATTACCATCATATTGTAATATTAGGAAACAATTATCATAACCTTTTGATGTAATTTCTGATTCCCAAAGTTTTTGCTTTAATGAATATAAAACTATCTTACAACTATATTCCATCACTAAAACATTTTTACCATTCTGAGAAATTAAAAAATTATTAATATGTAAAGTTGAATCAGAAAATAAAGTACTTATGCTAAGATAGCAAGCATTTATACTATCAAAACCAATATTTTGACTTTGATATATTAGTTCATGTGATGTACCATCTAGTTTATATCTTATAAGATAATTTTCACTTTCTTTTTCAAAATAATCTGAGAGTGATTCATATAAAATATTTCTACTAAACTGTAAAATTCGATCAATTCCACGTATAATATTATTTCCTATAATTTCTGTAGATTTATCCTTTAGTGAACATTGATCTTTAACTTTAATTATCAAATCAACATATCCTTGAGATGTTAGTATTCTATCTTCATCAGAAAATGTTACAGGATAATCATAATTATGTTGAATTTTATATAATAAGCTATTAACACCCGTAATTATTCTAGTAATATCTTGGTATGTTAAAATTCCTATTCGTCCAAGTTTAGGTGTATATTTTTTAGGTGCAACAACAAAATCTAGTTTAATTAATAAGATAATGCAAAGAATTAAGAAATAAAACTTTAAAAAGGCCATGTTTACTTCTCCCAAAAAACTTTATTTTAATGTTAGCTTTTTCTTACTTTTTGTTTTTATTTATAACGATTTTTTTTATGCTAACTTTAGAGAGAAAAAACATATATATAACCCTAAAAAATCCCTACCTAAAACATCATGTTAAGCAAATCTTCACTAATGCATTTCACTACTGGAAGTTGTAGGCCTCTGTAGATTTAAGTAGAACAATATCCTTATGTGCCATACTTCGTGACCAATTATACAAACTATTCATGCTATGATTGCTTAGAGCATTGGCAAAGTTCTTGTACAGAAAGCCCCAGGGAACAGAGAAAGAACTTGCAAGCTTTCCAGAGACTTCGACGGCAAGGAAAAAATCCAGAGTATGAAATAGGCATCGTGGAACTCAAAGTACCAAAAGTAACTTCTCCTTGTTGGGAAAACTATGGAGTTGGACCAGTTCCAAAGTCTTGATCTCGCCATAAAATATGCCCACCGCACAGCAAGACCTTGATTGTGATCCCATCCAGCATTGACTTCACCATCCCGTATCCCATATAATCTATGAGACCGAAGAGCCGAAAGACAAAAATCTAGCAAGCACCACAAAGCCATCTTAGCAACCACAGGCATTTCTCCGTTTCTAGAAACTTGGAGAGAAAACACATCATCTGGTCATCTCAAGCATCTTTTAAGACTTGGGCTTTGAGAGAATTTTTCCATTTTTTTCCAGTTCTATTTCTCATATCTTAAATATAGTTATTTTATTTTTACTTATTTTTTATGATCCAAATTTTTTAATATGAGTTTAAACATAAAAGCTACATTGTGCTTTTAGCGTTGAGTGACCATTAAAACCCCTCAACACTTGCGGCGTCCTCCGAGGTATGTGATTTGCTTCTAGCAGGCGATCGATTCTCATCCCTCACGAGGATCTTGCCTATTTTACCCATGCGAGGTCGAAAAGAGGTAGGAACTATCTTTACAAAATTTTGCTCCAGGTTGTCTACCCCAAAGACGAACTCCATTGCCGGTGAAGAAAGACTGCATTGCCATTGACAATCCAGGTAACTTTGTCTTCTTTGAGAATGATACTTCAGGGAAGACAACGTAAGGTTCCTTGCGATGCACAAGCTTCGGAAATTAAACTTGTAATTCGTCCAAGGAATTGTTTGCCCCTTGAGAAACCGTGAGGTAATATAGTACGCAAGTCTATAAGTTCTCATCTTCGATGCAGAGGGCTGACGCAGATGATGCTAAGTTTGTTTTCCTGACAAGCAGACTGTCGTTTCCAGGTTTCTGGATGGAAAACTGCCCGCGCTTGCACAAGATGGACGCTACCTTTAATGCAACGACGGGAATCACTGCCTGGGCGGTGACCATTGGAGCAGGAAGACGCTCTCGTGGCTGGCATCACGTCAAAAGCAAACACTGATGGTGAGCTCTTAAGCTTGATGCGATCGACGCTTCTAAAAGCCTTCGTTTCTCTCACAGGACGATAGTCTTCGTGAGAAGGTTTGAACGACAAGTTAAAGCTGAATTATCTAAAGTTTTGAACGAAGACCATGCTGGTAAGTTTCATGTTCATTAGAACAGAGAAGTTCGAAAGTGAGTTTCGAGGTCTTATTCTCATTCTGGCGCCAGAGGCTTGTAGGCTACTAAGAGGCCGCTTTTAAAGCTCTTGATTCTTACGAAGCCTAGCAATTTCGAGGACGTGCTGGTACGTTTGGGTTTCGTTCCAAAATATAAAAAATTTCTCGCTATATTTTGGTTTTCAAAGAAGCTTTTCGTAAGTTCTCGAAGCTGGATTTTGATCCAAAAGCATATATCCCCACATTCCCGATCCAACGGCTTCATTTTTATTCACACAAGAAGGCGGGAATATCGGGCGGACGTTTTCAAATGACATTGCATCGGACGGCTGCGCTTAAATTGTTTTGTGCCCGGGTGTTTGGGTTTAGGGCTTCAGGCAAACGCGAGCAAGGAGAGGTAATCCGGCGTCCTCCCCTCTTCGTCCTCGCGAGATCCTATGCTTGCAGATACGATGTCTAGGCGCTCTGTGCCGGATCGGGCAGCGTCTAGTGCCTCTGGCGGCGATATTTCGGAGGCGGATCGATCGATTGTGGTATATTTCGATTCGGCACAGGCTTGTCGCGTGATTCCGTGATGGAGCTTTGATTTCTAAGGGCACATCTTCATCCGGGGCGTCAGCATCACAGCGTGGCGACTCGATGATGCAGATGGGGGTCGATGACAGGGTATTTTCTCGGTTTCCTCACATTGCTCTCTCAGATTATTGTTTTGTTTTTTCCTTCGCCAAGTCAGCTCCGGATGACAAATATCTTTGTCTCGGCATCCGATATTCTACGCGAGGTACTTTCTGAATGCTTCAAACTTCTTCTAAGCATACACCTAGGGTGTGCAAACACTTCGCAAAAACATGGGGATTGATCTCTCCAAACTTCCAGACAATGAGGTACAAGACTCTAGTATTAAAGCTTTTATTCTTTCGTCTGATCACGCTGGCTTTGGTGTGAATTATTGTTAGATCATTAAGGCCTTGTTCTCGGACGATCGCTGGAAAGAAGTGCGAGAAAAGAACAAGGTAACTTACAACCAAGTGTGACCAAATTTTTCACTGTGTTATTGCTGTGTTTTGCTTCTGGAAGGGCGCCTCGACCAGTGATAGTAAGCCTGCATCCTGGGAGAGCCTTCCGGAGCTCCAGGAGGTGAGTTTACAGGAGACTGTTTAAAGCTCGATTCAACTTCTTTTGTGCCCAGGACTTGTTTCCCGACATCTGTCTACCAGAGGCTCAAAAACGACAACGTCTCCATAGCTTGATCACGACCAAGGCTGATAACTTTTGCGCTTGGCGACATGAATCGCCCGCGAGAAGAGCAACTCTCTCCATCGGCGCTGAGTGGGACTATCGAGGGATCCAAATTGGGCGGAAGCAACGATTTCATCCTCTATCTGCCCGGGCAAATCGAAGTTCGTCTTCTTTTTGTCGCTCGAAGCGACTCTTCCCTGGAGGAACTGGAAGCACTATATCCCAAGGGAGCATCGATAACCGTGAAAAAGCACTTACGGCTGGAGGGGCGCTGCGTTGTTGAGAATCCTAGTAAGTAATCTACTGTTGGTTTTATCATTCGTGTCATGACTTTCGAACGGTGCTCAGGAAACGTAGAGATCATATCCTGCTTCCCGACGACCATGGACGAACTCCACCAGAAAACATCCGGCGAGCTCCGCAGCTTGGCTAACGAGCACTTCCACATGAAGCAGTGCCTGGCGGCTGTGGAGCTCTACGACCTGAGCATTTCGAAGGCTGACAATGACACGGACAAGCTTCTGGCTCTCGGCAACGCATCGGAGTGCTACCTTGAGCTCGAGAACTTCTTCCTTGCCCTTCAGAACGCGGAGAAGGCTCTGGCGCTCGCGGATGCCACGGAGAACGTCCCCACCTCGGTGAAGTTGCTGACAAGGAAAGGGCGAGCTCTCCATGGCATGCTCAAATACAAAGATGCAATGCAGGCATACAAGCTAGCTCTCTCTCGCTGCAGCATTGAGCAACGGGCTGGCATCATCAAGCTCATGGACAAGAGCGAAGAACGCGACATCTCCGACGACCTCCACCGCTACCTGAGCCGAGGCTGCAAGAGCAACGACGCTCCAACTTTCCTGGACTTTGTCGGGCCAGTGAAGTTTCGGAGCCGTAGAGATGGTGGCATTCGCCTATTCGCCACCGAGGACATCGAGGCCGGGAAGATCGTCCTTCTGAGCAACGCACTGGGCTACGTCCGTGACATGTACACTGAGCATGCCGTCGTCGACGTCTACGTCAAGCTCGTACAAGCCGCACTGAAGTCTCCGAGAACTTCGCTGCAGCTCCATTACCTTTGGAGGAAGATTTTCGACGAGGATAAGGCTGGGATCCCACCAATGCGAGTGTTCATGCCAAACTCCGATATTGACTGGACAGAGAAGCGTGCCGTGGAGACGGACAAGATCAGGCACATTCTCGAGCACAACTTCAAGCTGGGCTTTGTCGGGGGCGTGTGGACGCTGCCGGGGTTCATCGCACACAGCTGCAGGGGAAACTTATGCGTGGTGCAAGTTGGACCCGCCAAGATCTTCCGGGCGACTTTGGACATCGAAAAGGGAGAGGAGCTCACGTACTCTTATGCTCCCTCTTTCGAGATCCTTCCTGTGGGCCTCCGCCAAGAGTTTATCAGCTGGTGCCGGTGCAGGCGGTGCACGATCGAGATGCTCTACCGGCGATGCGGCGGTCCCTACGAGAGCCTGTGCCTTCGTTACCAAAAGCATCTGAGTGAGTACAGGAGAGTCACCGAAGTGAAAACCAAGAACAGGCGACAGTTCATGGTAGAGCAAGAGCTCGTCCAGGTGGCAATAGACTCAGAGGAGATCCTCAAGCACACGAACGAGAGCACGACGAACAAGACGGTCCTACGCATGTCCTTCGCTTCAGCGTACCTCCTCTACTTTCTCTACAAGGATTCTGCCCGCCAGGAAGCCGTCGACGTGATGCCGAAGGATAGCGAGTTCTGCATGGATTTCATGAACGCTACCGTGACGAACCTCGAGAGCTTGGAGACGCTCACAGCAGGGCTTTTTCCCATGGCGTTCTACCCGACGATGACGAAGAAGAAGGAGGACCTCAGGACCATGGCGGATTGGTGCATCGACTACTGCTTCCAGATGCGCTACGGAGCGTCGATGACGAAGAGCGCGAGGGTCAAATTCCTGAAATGGTTGCAGAGCGATGAGCCGGACAAAGCCAGGCGTGCCTGAGGTATGTCTTACATTCTCACTTTCTTCTATTAAGTGTCTCTTGTTTTGCTAAGGAAAATACCGCGCGTAATCTAGCGTTTTTGAATGGACGGCTTCATGGAGGTAACCGGCAGCGGTCCCTTTCCTCTTCGAAATCCTGTGAGAGATGTCTAGGCGCTCCAAGCATGGTAGTGCTCAGCCGGAGGATAAAGTCTCTCCATCGGCTTCGTTACTTTGCGATGCACAAGCTTAACTTGAGGTAACATATATCAATTCTTCGATGCAGAGGCAGATGATGCCAAGTTTGTTTGCCGTTCCAGGTTTCTAGAACGGCAAAATGCCTGCGCTAGATGGCTTTGTGGTATAATTCGGTTTCTCGTTTCTATGGGATACGGGGTGGTGAAGCTGACGTTGGGTGGGATCACAAGCAAGGTCTTGCCGTGACGTGGAGCGTATTTCGTTGCGATCGAGCCTTTGGAGCTGGCGGAGAATGTCCACGAGTGGATGATTTTTTCAACAAGGAGAAGTTTTCTTCCAGTTGCGATCATCTATGCGTTTTTCATGCTCTGGATGTTTTCCTCGCTGTCCAAGACTCCGGAATGTTAACAGGTTATTTCTCTCTTTCTGTTCGTTTTTTCTCTCTGTTTGGATTAACTGGCAAAGATGCAAACCGCTTTCACCATAATCATAGCATCAACTGTTTGGATTGGCGGATTCACATAACGCGCTCGAATTTTTATCTCCAGTTGTACTTCAAATCTACTGAGGGCAGTGGCAAACTGCATGTGGTTTTGGCATTTTGGATAGTGCTATCTTCCGTCGCTCTGCGTGATTTGCTACCCGTTAGAAGCCATCACAAGGTAACAAGATCAATGTTACGTAGATATTTTAAAGGTATGTTATGCCTAGCCGGACAGACGATACCATCCACAAACTAGTACAACACGTGTTGAAATTTTTGTCTCATGATTTGAGTAATTTAAATACTTTTTCTATCTCAATCATCTTTCAGATTTGTTAAAGTAAATTAAAGAGTTTGTATTTAAATAAAATTTAAAGACTTATGAAGTACTTATATATGTGATAATAACATATTACTTTTTAGGGTTATATATAACATAATACAAGTAGTACTTAGATTTATATAAATCTATATAGGTTATATATAACATTATATATGTGATAATAACATATTACTTTTTAGGCTCATTGGAGTCTTAGCTGTGGCTGCCCATGCTCTTCCCTCTTGGCTTACCACATACTGATATACCAGAGGATTAGAAAACTTCAATAACAGAAATAAAACCCAAACTTATAGTATAACACCAAAGAATTGTATTAAACAAACTAAAATCTAATGTGCATTTGTTAAATATTTAAACCATCTCAAAGTCGCAAACCACTAACCTTAACTCAGACTTAACAAAACCTAAACCTAACTTGGACTCACAATTATTGTCTTTGTTGAAGTTTGCAAAACTCACATTTTTTGTCTTTCATATCTTTTTTATCCTCTCTTTAAAAGAAAAAAATGTTTTGGAGCATTAGCTTTATTGTTGACCTATATGTATTTAGCCTCATTTTGTTATTATATCCATTTAAGGCCATTCTATTTAGATTTTATTGCTTATTTTTATTCCACAATTTATGTTATTTATTCTCCCTCTAATACTAATATCACTTGTTCTTTATTGTCAAGGTTGGACTTTCTACTTTGAAGAAAAATCAGTTTGAAGCAGGCAAAAAAAAAGAAGATAAATTAAAAATTAAAAAAGAAAGGATGTGAAAGAAGAATAAATGGATAAAAAATACTACAAAAGGAAATTTTAGTAGCAATTAAGAAGGCTAAAATAAAGATATAAAAGAAGATCTGTTCACAATCTTTTATTATAAAAAGCTTTGTTTAAAAAATTTTCAATTATAAAATATTTTATCCAAAACTAAATAAGTAAGAGACTTGAGGAAAATTTATACTTAATAAATAAAGAAAGAAGTAGTACCAATAAATTAAAAGCTCTTAACAACACTCTCTTTGACAAAATTGGAATAATCCTTAGAACAAAGGAATATTCAAGATTAGACGTTGAAAAAACAATCCAAGACTCTATTAAAAAAATTAAAAAGTGCAAGATTATTAATTACATACACACTGTTAAAATTTGAGAAGGATAAAAAATACTCAATTGAACACCAAACTAAAAATTAGAGTAAAAATTAATCAATGTTAGACCTATAGACAAAAATTAGCTAACACTAGCTATCCCTCTCAAATTATTCAATTTATCTGCAAGCTCACCACTCAATATGAGCCCAGAATTGAGGCAATATCACCATAAAGTTATATGTTTATACTTATAAAACTGATTTCTTTAAAATTTTGAATAAGAGTAAATTGGTCTTAGGGTTTCCCAATTTCGACACTGATGCAGCCGCGAAGATCTCGAGATTTCGTTTCCTCCGAGGTATGTGATCGTCTACTTCAGCATTTCGACACAAACCGCATTCTACCCTATAGGCGAAGATCGGTGACATGCGTCCAATCTATTGGGGCGGAATACGTCGTCTTACCAATTTTTTGCTTCTCTACCCAAAGATGCATACAGCCGTAAGAAAGCCATTGAAAGTCCAGGTAACTTTGTCTTCTCAACGATATAGTTACTGACAGAGGATGATACTCCAGGTAAGACATTCTTGCAATGCACAAGCTTCGGAAATTAAACTTGCAATTCGTCCAATACCTCACTGACCTTTCCGTGGATTTCCCTTGAGAAACCGCTAGAGGTACTATAGCACAGAGCAAAAGCAAGTCTATAAGATGCTTCTTTCTTTCGGCTAAAGCAGATGATGCCAAGTTTGTTTTCCGACAAGCAGAGTTTTGTTTTCAGGTTTCTGGAACGAAAAATGCCCGCGCTTGTGGCTGGCATCACATGAAAAGATGACACCGATGGTGAGCTCTTTAGTTTGATGCGATCGATGCTTCTAAAAGCTTTCGTTTCTCGCAGGCACAGGACGATAGTCTTCACGAGAAGTTTTGAACGACGAGCTAAAGCTGAAAGACCTGCTAAAGTTTTAAACGAAGAGCATAACGTCGTGACGGTAAGTTTCATTTCCATTAGAACAGAGGTGAGTTTGAGGTCTTTTTCTCGTTCTGGCTCTCAGAGCCTTTTAGGCTACTAATCGTAAGAGGTCGCTTGGTTTTTGTTTCAAAACCTTGAACATGGTTTAAATCCCATTCTCGTTTAGCCGACGAGGTTTGGGACAAAGAGTTGTGTTTCGAGCTATAGACGTTTTTAAAAGCTCTTGGTTCTTACAGGTACAGGAGAAAGTTTTTCGAAGCTGCTAAAACTAGTGCTTTTGATCCAAAAGTATATATCCTGGTACATAAGGATTATCTGACGGTTATAAGCATTCGTGATCCAACGCTTGGTTTTCATTCTCACAAGAAGGCGGGAATATCGGGCGGTTGTGATTGAAGTTTCCATATCACATGCATCGGACGGCTGCGCTTAAATTTTTTGTGCCCGGGTGTTTGGGTTTAGGGCTTTAGGCAAACGCGAGCAAGAAGAGGTAATCCGGCGTCCTCCCCTCTTCGTCCTCGCGAGATCCTGTGCTTGCAGATACGATGTCTAGGCGCTCCAGGAATGCTTCTGTGCCGGATCCGGCAGCGTCTAGTGCCTCTGGCGGCGATATTTCGGAGGCGGATCGATCGATTGCGGTATATTTCGATTCGGCGCAGGCTTGTCGCGTGATTCCCTGATGGAGCTTTGATTTCCAAGGGCGAATCTTCATCCCGGGCGTCGGCATCGGAGCTTGGCGGCTTGATGATGCAAATGAAGCTCGACGACAGGGTATTTTCTCGGTTTCCTCACATTTCTCTCTCAGATTCTTGTGTCACAGCCAAGCCTCCGGATGAGAAATTTCTTTGTCTCGGCATCCGAGATTCTAAGCGAGGTACTTTCTGAAAGCTTGAGACTTCTTCTACGGGGCTTCTAAGCAGCAGTTTGTTTGTGAACTTAGGGTCCCCCAACAATTCGCAAAAACATGGGGATTGAGCTCTCCAACCTTCCCGACGATGAGGTACAAATCGACTCTACTAGTTTAAAGCTTTTATTCTCATCTGACCACGCTGGCTTGTTGTTAGATCATTGCGCGCTTGTTCTCGGACGATCGCTGGAAAGAACTGCGAGGAAAGAACGAGGTAACAACATACAACCAGTCCAAGCGTGTCACTATTTTTATTGCTGTGCTTTGCTTCTGGAAGGGCGCCTCGACCAGTGGTAGTGCGCCTGCATCCTGGGAGAGCCTTCCGGAGCTCAAGGAGGTGAGTTTACTAAAGACTGTTCGCTGCTTCTTTGGCTGGCGAACATCGAGGCCATGCTTGTTTTGCTCGGATTTCTGGAGAGCAGCAAACTTCTACCAGGATTTCTTTTGCTGCTGCTGTTTAAAGCTCAACTTCTTCCCTTTGTGCGCAGGACTTGTATCCCGGCATCTCACCAGAGGCTCAAAAACGGCAACGACTCCATAGCTTGATCACGAGAGCCCCAAGGGTGATAGCTTTTAAGCTTGAAGACATGAATCGCCTGCGAAAAGAGCAACTCTCCACATCGGCGCTGAGTGGGACTATCGAGGCATTCAAATTGGGCGGAAGCAACGATTTCATCCTCTATCTGTCCGGGCCGATCGAAGTTCGTCTCCTATTTGTAGCTCGAAGCGACTCTTCCCTGGAGGAACTGGAGGCACTATATCCCAAGGGAGCATCGGTAACCGTGAAAAAGCACTTTCGGCTGGAGGGACGCTGCGTTGTTGATAATCCAGGTAAAGTTGGTTTTATCATTTGTGTGTCATGACTTTCGGTGCTCAGGAAGCGTAGAGATCACGTCCTGCTTCCCGACGACCATGGAACTCTGCCAGAAAACATCAAGCGAGCTTCGCAGCTTGGGTAACAAGCACTTTCTCAGGAAGGAATGCCTGGCGGCTATAGAGCTCTACAACCTGAGCATTTCGAAGGCTGACAACGAGAGGGACAAGCTTCTGGCTCTCGCAAACGCTGCCGAGTGCTACCTTGAGCTCGAGAACTTCTTCCTTGCCCTTCAGAACGCGGAGAAGGCTCTGGCGCTCGCGGATGCCACGGAGAACGTCCCCACCTCGGTGAAGTTGCTGACGAGGAAAGGGCGAGCTCTCCACGGAATGCTCCAGTACAAAGACGCAGTGCAGGCTTACAAGCTAGCTCTCTCGCGCTGCAGCAACGGTGAGGCGTATAACGATCAACGGGCTCACCTCATCAAGCTCATGGACAAGAGCGAAGAACGCGACATCTCCGACGACCTCCACCGCTACCTGAGCCGAGGCTGCAAGAGCGACGATGCTCCACCTTTCCTAGACTTTGTCGGGCCAGTGGAGCTTGCTCCCCGCAAAGAAGGTGCCATTGGCCTGTTCGCCACCGAGGACATCAACCCTGGGAAAATCGTCCTTCTGAGCAATGCACTGGGCTACGTCCGTGACATGTACGCCGAGCATGCCGCTGTCGACGTCTACGTCAACCACTTGCGAGCCGCCCTGACCTCTCGAAGAAGTTGGCTGCAGCTCCATTACCTTTGGAGCCAGATTTTCGACGAGGATAACGCCAGGATCCCACCGATGCAAGTCTTCAAGCCAAACTCCGACATTGACTGGACAAAGAAGCGTGCCGTGGAGACGGACAAGATCAGGCAGATACTCGAGCACAACTTCAAGCTGGGCTTTCTCGGGGGCGTGTGGACACTGCCGGGGTTCATCGCACACAGCTGCCGGGGGAACTTATGCGTGGTGCAAGTTGGACCCGCCAAGATCTTCCGGGCTAACGCGAAAATCGTCAAGGGAGAGGAGCTCACGTACTCTTATGCTCCTTCACTCGAGATGCTCCCCGTGGCCCTCCGCCATGAGTTTATCAACTGGTGCCGGTGCTGGCGGTGCACAACCGAGATGCTGTACTGGCGATGCGGCGGTCCCTACGAGAGCCTGTGCGTTCGCTACCTCAAGCACCTCAGGGAGTACAGGAGAGTCACCGAAGTGAACCCCAAGAACAGGCGACAGTTCATGGTAGAGCAAGAGCTCGTCCAGGTCGCGATAGACTCGGAGGAGATACTCAAGTACATGACCAACAGCAAGCTGAACAAGACGGTCCTACGCATATCCTTCGCTCCAGCGTACCTCCTCTACTTCCTCTACCAGGATTCCGCCCACCCGAAAGTCGCTGACGAGTTCTGCAACGATTTCATGCACGCTACCGCGACGAACCTCGAGAGCTTGGAGACGCTCACGGCAGGCTTCCTTCCCACGGCGTTCTACCCGACGATGACGAAGGAGGAGGAGAAGTGGAAGACCGTGGCGGATATGGCCATCGACTTCTGCTTCATCATGCGCTATGGAGCGTCGATGACGAAGAGCGCGAGGGTCAAATTCCTGAAGTGGTTGCAGAGCGATGAGCCGGACAAAGCCAGGCGTGCCTGAGGTATGTCTTCCATTCTCACTTTCTTCCATGAAGTTATAACGACGCGTCTCGTTTTTTCCACGAAGGAAAAATATCGCACGCAACTTTGGACGGTGGTTTCACAATGACAAGATGGCTTCGCTGAAATCTCTGTGCCCGGGTGTTTGGGTTTTAGAAGTTTTAGAGCGAGAGGAGGTATTAATCCGGTGTCGGTTCCTTTTCTTTTCTTTGTCCTCGCGCTGTGAGAGATGTCTAGGCGCTCCAAGCATGATTGTGAGCCGAGGATGCAAATATGTCGCCGAATGAGGTATAGTTTAAGTATTTGCGATTTGCCATTTTTAGATTTCCAATGGCGCATGCGTCGAACTCGTGTATCAACGGTTTCAGCATGGAAATGTGGCTGGTATTTTTCTCGGTTTCTTACATTTCTCTTGACAGATTCTCTCTTTTCTTCGTCACAGTCACTGTCGAGCCAGCTCCGGATTACAAATTTCTTTGCGTTGGAAAGCGAGATCCTTAGCGAGGTATAGTTTCTTTCTAATCAAGCGGTCGAGTTTTAAACCATTGCAACGATCCAGAGAGTAGAAACAATTCGCGCTTGAGCTCTCGAAACTTAACGAAAATGAGGTAGTAAATATAATCAGCTCTTCAAAAAAAATAATAATCCTTATGTGGAGATCATCGAGGTCTTGTTCTTGGATGCATTCGGCAAGAGAGTGCAAGCCAAGAAAGAGGTTCGATCGAGCACCCTGGTCGTGACCAAATTTTTTTATTTTTTTATTTTTTGCTTTGGAATGGCGCCTCGAGCAGTGATAGTGCATCCAGCGAGCCAACATTGTGGGAGAAGTTTAACGAGATCGAGGAGGTGAGTTTTCTCCTAAAGTTTATCAAGCTTGACTTGCGCAGCACTATTTTGGCGACGACCTCTGATTACGAGGCCCACTAAAGTGATAATCTTTGAGAGGAAGTTATCTACTACTATAAGGAGCAAACGCCGAACTTTGTGGGCCGCCGGATCTGGCCAATCACAGCCGTCCGATGGGGGGTAACTGTAAAGGGGTTATTTCTTTAACCACGTGTTAGCGAATAATCGTGCTGATGTTTGCTCCCGGCCAATGGGAGGCGGCCAAGCCGCATGGGGCGAGAGAGGAAGGCCCAGCAACACATGGCACATGCAAAGTGTTGACCGGAGATTGCTGCTCCAGGGCGTCACTCCGGGCAGGATCAAGTCCGTCGCGGCCCTTGGAGCGTGCTGTGGATTGCGATTTCTTCCGGTGGGTAAGCAAATCCACTCCCAAATGGTTGCTGCGGGCTGGGATTCGAGCTTGATCGTGTCTACTGCGCTGATTGACATGTATGCCGCGTGTGGCAGCTTGCGAGGCACCAGTTGTTAACTAGGATTCTTTGTGGCCTGTGACAGGCATTGCAAATGACAGCAGGGATCCCTGCGTCGACACCTTTCGCACAGCAACACTGCCAATGCTTAAGCACTTTGGTGTTCCAATCGAATTCCTAGAACTCAAGGTTGTTGCCTGCGGAGCTCCGCCCTTGGGTGGCAGTGAAGTCGTCCTCAAAGTTCCCATTGTTCCCAAGAGCCTCACGGTCAGTTTCTCCAAACTCCTCTTCTTTTCTTTCTCTCCTCGCTAAGAATCCTTCACCAAGCTGCTACATGGGTGGATGAGGGCATGGTGAAACGTATCTGAGGAGTGAGTTACTCCACACGCATCTCACCTCATATGGCCAATCAAATGTGGCATGCTAAATCGCTTGCTCCCCGACGTGTACATCTTTACTGATCACTACACTAGTTCGGAGTCTGGGAAGTAAGTTCCATGATTTTGTGTTGCAAAGTAAACTTTTTTCATCTTGCTTCCTTTGTCATGGCACAGATCTCTGGGCTATGGGATCTCATTGGTGACAAAAACGACCACCGGCTGCATTTTAAGCTCCGAGTGCGCGGCTACGCATTCAGGAGCATCCGAGCTCCAGCTTCCAGAGGACCTGGGGATGCAAGCAGCCATGTCCTTGCTACAAGAGATAAAGCTGGGAAGAGTTGTAAATTCAGCTCACCAGGTATCTATCTGTGAAGCTGGAAAAGAAAGAAGGCGATCTCACAAACTTTCCTGTTTGCCATACAGGGGTTGCTGTTCATCCTCTGTGCTCTGTGCCCGGAAGATGTTTCCAAAGTCAGCGTCGGGAAGCTCTCTTCTTACGGTATCAAGACGCTGCAACACATCAAAGAATTCCTGGGAGTGCAGTTTAGTATCAAGCTTGACCCGGCGACAGGCACGGCTCTACTTACGTGCATTGGAAGTGGCTTCCAAAATCTCTACAGGAAAGTTTCATGAGTCACTGGGGCCATAGCTCTAACAAAAGGAAACCGAATCAGTTACATAGAACTTTTTCTTACCACGCTAGAAGCCATCGGTCTTTTCCAGCAGCAGCGCGTCCACTCTCCTTGATGTGCACAACGATTCCAGCTGCGGCCTCAAACTCCAGCCAGCCATCCACGACGATCATCTGCCTCTCATCGTCATCATCTGCTGATGCTCCCACTAAAGATAAGAAGCTGGAATACACTTTGGACGCGTTCACTATGTCCGTCACTACCAGCCGGGGGCTCTCGAAGTCCGGATGGCAGTGAGCTCCCGGAGGAACTTGAGCATGCAGCTGAAGATCGAGAACATTTTCCCATTAGATGTCTCCCGCATCAAACGTTGATGTCTTTTAGTGACTCAAGAACAGTGTAAGGCATGGGCATTTTAGACACAATCGGCTGAAAAAGCGTTTTAACCTGCAAAGAAGTCCAATGAAACCAGTTCCAGTTAATAAGGAGACATTTTGTATCTCCCGAACTATTTTTTGCTGTATATCCTGATGAAAATGGCAGTAAGAGGTGTGAGAAAAATTCCAAGTTGAACTAACTCACAGTGAAACCCTACCTCCCCCCCACCACAATATAGACTGTAGTTCAAAGTTCGTTACTTGAGAACAAAGAGTGAAAACTAAGTCATGATGAGAACTCCCCAAATCTTATGAACCGCACAAATCTAACTTAATTTTTCACAGGCATTTTGCACAGGCATCTGCCTATCCTCACTCAAAAGTAGTCACTTTACTTTTAGACCACATTAGATCAAAAGTGCAAAAGATCAAAATGTTGAAACCATATTAGAAGTTAAAAAGTAAGGTTTATTACTAGATGATTAGGGTTTCTCTCAAACAGACATCATTTTTTGGCTAAATCACAACTGTGGGGGGCTTTAACAATAAAAGTACATATTTATATTTTTATATGTAACCTTAGTTATTTATAATTATCAGAAAAACTACGATAATGTATGTAGTATTTGATTAAACAATAATATTTTAAAATATTTTTACTAATTTATTAGTATATAATACTATGGAATATAATATTTGAAATTATTATATATATCTATAAATAATTATTAGGCAGTAATTATTCTCTTTTATTTGTTTTTAATTTTTTATTTGTCAATTTGTTTTCTAAATATATTCATATTTCCAAATAATAATTTGTATATAATATTTTTATGAATGAATATTTTATCTTATTTATGCCTAGGAATATATTTTGTCTAAATAGTTATATTATCAAGTGTACAAGAATTTATTTTTTTTTGCATCTAGCATTTTCTAGGCATAATTCTCTCAATCAAAGTGGAATATAATATTTGTTGTTTAAATACTATTCTAATTTAGTTTTTAATATATTAAAAAATCAAAAAAATATTTTGCTAATTACACAGCATATGCTAGGCAAGTGCTAGTCTTGGATATGAATTTATAAAAATAATGCTAGGTATATTGTTAAAGGTAATATGGTCGCTCAGAGGGCATAATCTTGGGGATTTTGGGACTGGCCGATAAGTACGTTAGAGTGAATTGACACATGCTCTTCTCCAAGTCTATCGCCACTGCCATGAGTTCTTGCTCCAGGAGCAAGAGCTCATGGCGGTGGCAATAGACTTTACCTCCTCTACTGCCGCGAGGTGCTCTAAGATGTGTTTGTGTAGCGATGGCACGGGCTCTCGTAGGGACTCCTGCACTGCTCTGGGCCCTCGTGGCTAGAAAACGAACTCTATCACATTCCTTCCCCCACTGGATTTTTTATGTCATGGTCGTCCTTGGCAAAAATCCTGGGAGGGACATCTAGACATGGGTGGATACAAAGAAATTTCGTTGTTACTTGTGATTTGTGTTGTGTTCACGAAGAACGCTTGCAACCTCTAAACCCAAATCCTGGATCCCACTAGAACTTTGACGTCATAGATGCTGACATGGATTCATGGCAGTGTAACGCAAAAGTGCACGAGGATCTTGGAGAGGCCCATCTCAAACGTACCGACAACACCAGCAACTGGCAAAATCCTTGTGGAGGTTCACGGGGAGGATCTCAAGCGATGGAGCATAGCAGAACTTGAGCTCGTCGTCTCTCTGCGATGTTCGAAGCCGCCCAGAAGATCTTGGCGGGTCCAACTTGCACCGTGTATAAGTTCCCCCGGCAGCTGTGTGTGATTATTCCTGGCAGCGTCCACACACCCTGAGAAAGCCCAGCTTGAAGTTGTGCTTGTTTATCTGCTCATTCTGTTCCGCCTCCACGGACCCTTCTTTGTCCATTTGAAATCAAAGTTCGTACACTGGCATATGGAGGTCTCTGGTGATCTCCTCTAAAAATTCTTGGAGTTCTTGGAGAGGTCAGCGCCACTCGCAAGAGCACGTCCACATTGGCAGGCAAGCTGATGTCACAGATGTAACCGAGTGCAGGACGATCTTCCCAGGCGGGATCGCTTTGGTGGCAAACAAGCCGATGCCACTGTAGTCACGATGCCAAATCTTCACTGGCCCTGGACATAGTCTCGAGGACTCAGGATTGGAAGGAACTGGCTTTGGAAGGGGTGTAGAAACAGAACCTGGATCTAACAGCGGTTCAAGGCATGAACACTTAGCGATCAGCCTTTTATGTGATGCTTAGAAAGGTTGTCTTATCTATGCCCGGAGGAAGTACAACACAAAAGCTCTCTTGGCTCTTATGAACAATTATTTGAAACTCATGGATCATCAGTAAGAACAAGATATGCTTTTGCTATGGTGTGGTGGTATGTATATTTGTCTTTATTTTTCTGTTAACTTGCAGCTGTTTGTTATTTTGTGCATTATAGTGTTATCTCTCCTTTACTGACGATGCCCTTGTCAGAAGCCAGAAGGCAACGGTTCGTGTTGCTGCATGTATTTTGTACTCAGGTAGGCATTTTAGCTTTTCTTACTAACGCAAACACTTGAGAAAAGCTGTGTTCTGTAAGTTTGGCATGTTGTATGTGACGATTGAAAGATCCTGCTCAAGGGAACTACCTTTTACAGCACTTTTATGGAGGCTCATTCTATCTTGGCCTTCATGAGATATTTACCACCCACTGAAGTTGCTAGAAAGGCTCTGCCCTCCCTCAACCTGGGGGGGAGAGAGAGAGAGAGAGAGAGAGATGTGGCTAAAACAGTTGCATGCAAAAGAAACAAAGGAAATGGAAAGAAAGAACACACTAGAATGAAATGTGAATGAGGAGTGAGGTGTAAAGTTTGGAGTCACAGAGAAAAAACCATGTGAAAAAATTGTGAAGCCAAACTAAAACCTCAGAACTCTTGCGAAGAGAGGAGAAAAGAAAAGAAAAAAGAGAGAGAATCTAAAGAGAGGAAGTGGGAGCTAAGGGAGGTGAACACAAACTTTCGATCTCTGACACCTCTTAAAAGTAACTCGCATATTGCAAGTTCACCCAAAGTTCCTAGAACAAAGTGAAAGAAGGAATAACTGAAAGGATGAGGGACTGCCTAGAACTTCCTTTTGCTCCAATAATTAAATATCTTAAATTTAAAAGTTCCAAAGCAGGAGAAAAAGAGGAAAAAATGTGTTCTTAAAACTTTCATGGCTCATTCTATACATTGTCTTTTGATTTTCTATATAGGTTTTCATGGTTAAAATAAAACGAAACTAGGTACACATAGCATAGTTATTATGCAGCTAAAACCTTATACCTTATATGATTATCTTGAGCATCATTTCAAAACTAAAGTCTGATATTATTTTTAATGTATATTTATTTAAATTATTATTATGAAAGTGGAATATAATATAGTTTTCAATATAGTCAACATTGTGGTGTAATACAAAACTAGAATACAATATGGTTTTTAGTGTAGATGTCATATAATTCTCTCAAGCACTATATAGAACTAGAACATAATCTAGTTTTTAATATAGTTAACATTTTGGCAATATTTTGAAACTGGAACACGGTATGATAGTACGTTAGACAAAACCCTCATGAAGAAGTTTCTTCCTCGGTGGCTTGGCCCTATGACTGGTTCCTACTTGTTAGCAAATTTGGGTGATGAGCAGCATGATGTAAGAGTGGAAGTATATCAATTGAAGCTGTTTTGCATTCAATTATCAGCTCAACAATGTTGATATTTCTAGCACACCGCATTTGCCAGAAATGTTATTGATCAGGTCAACAACTGAATCTTGATGCGTGCTTTTCTCATGCTCCTCATGTGGCTGCCTTGCTGAAAGGGCCAGTATTCCTTCTTCTTGTCTTGCTCCTCCACTGGCTCCTTTTTGGTCTTGAATAAGAACACAATGTCGTTGTCATCACACAGAGAATGTCTGTTTTCAGAGAAATTGGATTTCTAAATGAGACATTCAAGATTTCTCCATTCCTATTGTCCCTGTTACACTGGCATCACTCACATCAACGTCATCCCGGCCTTGCAATGAAGAGGTTAAATCTGAAGACTTAAAATGACTGATCTTGGAGAGATCTCATACCGTCTTGGTTTACAACTTGTAAGATTGAGATAGAAAATCAATATTCCTCCAACAAGATAAGTTTAAAAGGAAATTACATGATAAGTATTTTGATGGAAATACAGCTCATGCTCTTGCAAGTACCGGTACCTCAGCCATAGACCATGTGCTAACATGAGGCCTCAGGACGAGGAAGATAGAAAAGAAATGAAAAGTAAGCTATTTAAGAAGCTACTGGGAAGTTTAATGTACTTATCAACAGTCTTAAGGCATGATATTTCAGCATTGTGTCAACTAGAAGCCAATACATGCAAGATTTTGGATTAAAACATTGGTTTGTAGCTACGAGGATTGTGAAATACCTTCATGAAACTCTAAACCGAGGAATAAAATTCTTAGGGGAGTGATTACTAGCTGGATTTGCTGATGCAGATTACATGGACATTAGAAAAACTAGATTATGATGGTGTTTCAGGATGTATGGAGCTATGAATTGGAGTATCAAGAAACAACCCATGGTTGCTCAATCTAGCTGTGGAGCAGATAGAGAATTTGCGCTAGAAGGCTTTTAGTGGATTTGGGTGTGGAGCAAGGGATGCCCACCGAAATTAACAATGACAGAACCTTTGCCATTGCATTGGCTCACAAGCTGGGACCACTAAACACATCGAAGCAGGTGGCGATACTCAAGCATATGACAGAGAGCAATGACCAACAAGACGGTCCATCTTCTACTTTCTGTACAAACAGGGTAGTCGCATTGATGTTGAAGGATCTGCATGGTTGTAGATCTCGGCAATTAATTGTAGGATTTTATAAAAGCCCTTACCTAAATTGGAACACCCATAATACGCATCCTCTTTACCCTAAAGGTATATGCACCCTTTGAGTTACCTTGATCCTACTTTATAAAACTAATATCGTTATAAGATAGCTCAGCCCGGCGCAGACAAACGCGGCCCGGCAGCATATCGTCATCGAGGCACCATGTTGTGGTTCTTCCATGGCATAGTTCTTCAGCACAGATTTCTGGGCGCATCCACGAGGAAAATCGTCTCCAGCCCTCTCTAATCTTGTCATGGGTGCGCGGCGAACGCCTCCCACAAGATGGAATATTCTCATGGAACGGCATTTGCCCACAACCGGCAAATGTGTGAAGTCTTGGCGCTCTTCCGGCAAATGCGCATCCTAATTCTCCTGGCAGCTATCTTGTCGATCCGGCGGAGATCCATGCGCTAGTCGTCGCTTCTGGCCTGGATCTCGCCACAGCACCTCAACTCCTAGGGATCGAAATCAAGGACGCCAGCAATGAATGGACGGCTGCACTTAAATCTCTGTGCCCGGGTGTGTGGGTTTTAGCGAGGAGGTAATCCGGCGTCGGTTCCTTTCCTCTTCGTTCTCGCGAAATCCTGCGAGAGATATCTAGGCGCTCCAAGCATGGTGGTGCTCAGCCGGGACAAAAACTTTCTTTACGTATGTGGAGATAATTGAGATCTTGTTCTCGGACGAATTCTGGAAGAGAGCGCAAGCCAAGAAAGAGGTTCGAGCACCCTGGGTTTGTGACTTGTCGTGACCAAACTTTCCTTCTTTTGCTTTTGAAGGGCGCCTCGAGCAGTGATAGTGCATCCGGCGAGCCAGAATGGTGGCAGAGATTCAACGAGCTGGATGAGGTGAGTTTTCTGAAGTCTCTCCTTTGTTAAGCTCGATCAACTTCCTCGCAGCACACTTTTTGGCGATGACCTCTGTGCACCAGTGGATCAAATACGATTGCATGGCTTGATCACGAGGCCCACTAGAGTGATCATCTTTGAGCTTGGCGAAATATATCGCCCGCCAGTGGAGCGCTCTCGATCGTCGGTGAGTGGGATAATTGAGGCATCCGAACTGGGCGGAAGCCACGATTTCATCCTGCATCTGGCCGGCCCGATCGAACTTCGTCTCCAATTTGTGGCTCGAAGTGACTCTTCCCTGGAGGAACTGAACGGACTATATCCCAGGGGCGCAATGGTAGCCGCGAGGACGCTTTACCCAGTGGAAGGAGTGCCGGGACGTTGCTATTTTGTTGACAATCCAGGTAGAGATTGCTTCTTCTTGTTCATAGTCACTCGCTTTGGGTGTTCAGGGAACATAAAGATCATATCATGCTTCCCGACGACCATCAACGAACTCGACCAGAAAACATCCAGCGAGCTTCGGAGCTTGGACAACGAGCAGTTCCTCAGGAAGCAATGCGTGGCGGCTCTAGAGCTCTACAACCTGAGCATTTCGAAGGCTGACAACGAGAGGGACAAGCTTCTGGCTCTCGGAAACGCTGCCGAGTGCCACCTTGAGCTCGAGAACTTCTTCCCTGCGCTTGAGAACGCGGAGAAGGCTCTGGCGCTCGCGGATGCCACGGAGAACGTCCCCGCCTCGGTGAAGATGCTGACTAAGAAGGGGCGAGCTCTCCACGGCATGCTCAAATACAAAGACGCAGTGCAGGCGTACAAGCGAGCTCTGCTGCAGCAGCGATCAACGGGCTCATAATCGAGTTCATGGACAAGAGCGAAGAACGGGACATCTCTGACGACCTCCACCGCTACCTGAGCCTAGGCTGCAAGAGCGAGGACGTTCCAACTTTCACGGAGTTTGTCGGGCCAGTGAAGCTTCTCCGCGGTGACTCCGGTGGCCTCGGCCGGTTCGCCACCGAAGCCATCGCACCTGGGGAGATCGTCCTCGTGAGCAATGCACTCGGCTACGTCCGTGACATCGGCTTGCATGCGAATGTAGACGTCTTCGTCAAGCTCTTGCGAGCCGCGCTGACCTCATATGTGCATCGATTACTGCTTCCAGACGCGCTATGGATCAGGGATGACGAAGAGCGCAAGGGTCAACTTCTTGAAATGGTTGCAGAGCGATGAGCCGGAAAAAGCCAAGTGTGCATGAGTGAAATTTTCATGAAATCGTGATTTTTTCATTGGTTAAGTGTTGTAAATTCATTAGTGCTTAGCAACATTATTTTTATTTCCTTTATCGATTGCCATCCGTGGGATTTGAACCCACGACCCCGTTGTTAAAAACCACCTGAGCGTAAGGGAATGACAACGGTCACATTTTATGGGCTTGGAGATAGGGTTCTTTGGCGCAGGCGATGGAGCTTAGGCGCTTCTACGGATGCTATCTCTTGCGATCCATCAATCCTCGCTTCAAGGGACAGACTTACATCGGGTAAGCGCCGGGAATGCAAATAGCACAGGAATCTCAAGAATTTGAGAGAATTTGGCAGTTTTACCGTGAATCCGCGACGAAGAATCCGGCAGCACAATGGAGAGATTACTTGTGGAGCGTTCCGGACCAAGAAGAAGAGGCCGTGGGAGATGGTTCTCTGCGTTTATGGATTTTCATCGAAGACGGATGCTCTCCAGGTAAAGAATTTGGATTGAAGGGATTTTTTCTTATTTTTCGGTTTTGCCCAGTTTGAATGGGCATGGCAGCATCCAAAGCTTTCAAAGGAGGTGGTTCTTCCGGCAGAAGTAAAGCCCAAAAATTTGCGAGGAATAGCAGGAAAGATTAAAATTCTTCATGCGATGTTGTGCTCTCCAAAATGGTCCAGGTATTTTTGGATGATGATATGCTTTCATGGTTGACATTTTCTTTTTCTAGCAGGATGAAGCTTACGGTCCAGTTCTTTTCGTCCGAGCATGCACAACACAGGAAGGGATGCCAGACTTTACCGGATCAGATGAGATGCTGCATTGGATCTATGGATCAACTTCCCAGCTACGCAGAGTATTGCGAAGATCCAGCAGACGAACAAGACGGAAGTGATAGTTTATCAAGAGACGAGGAGGGAACTTTGGATGACGAGGAAACTCTAGAAAATCCTCAAGAAAACGGACCAGTTGATTCGATCTCTCCTACTCGAGGCACGAGAACCACGCAGGGATCTTTCCAAGAACAGGCAGGACACGCAGAGATTTCTCCCGACAGTAGTGATCAAGAATTTTTTCGTCCAGCAAAGAGGAAAACGACGAACAACTCGACCTCTCAAAAACAGACGATTTCTCTTCCTCCAGCGAGGAAAGAAAAGAAGAGCAAGAGCAGCGATGCTGATATTTTTCTGCAAGCGCAAACGCCCAAGACTCCCAAATCGCGAAAAACTCCAGTGGTGATCTTGTCACCAGTTTTGCTAACGCCGAGGATCTCCCCGTTATTTGGAAAGAGGATGTGCTCGATGATCTCCCCGATCATCATTCTCTCCTCCACACCCAAGCGAGCTCGCGCCAGGGATGTGATCGACCTCACGGAATCTCCCGCGCTGTTCTAGCCAATTCAAATTCGTTTAAATTCTTGCTACCGATTCTAGGTTTCTTGGATTGTAGGGTTTGGAAGATGGAGTCCTCCTGCACAGCGCGGCCGGATTCCGGGAGCCAGCAGCCAGGTGAGACGTCTGGCTCGGGGCGCAAGGAGAAGCGCAAGGCGCGGAAGAAGATCAAGCGCAAGAAATGTCGGCAGCGGATTGCCGAGGCGGAGAGGCTGCGAGAAGAGGTGCGGTTACAGGATCCGGAAGAACTGCTCCGAATCCGCAAGGCGCTGGAGCTGGAAGCGCAGCGGGAGGAATTGGAGAGGAAATTACACGAGGAGGAGGAAAGGCGCTGGTTGGAGAGAGAGCGGCAAGCGCAAGAGGAATTCCAGCGCAGGGAACAAGAAAGATTGTCAAAGGTATGAGATTTTGTCTCGTGTCGATGGATTGAGCTCCATTTGTTTGTTTTTTCTTTCGCAGCAAAAAGAAGTACCTTTGGAGAAGCAAGAAAAGGAAGAAGAAGAAGATGGGGAATATGAAGATGGTCCTGCCGAGATCATCTGGGAAGGAAATGAGATCACTATCAGAAAAACTAGAGTTAAAGTAGGAGCCAAGGTGGAGAAGCCGGAAGTAAATACTAAGGAGGTATGGCTCTCTTATCTTTTCGGTTCTCATGTATTTATTTATTTTCCATCCTTGTTTATATTCTTGTCATCCAGAGAAAAGATGATAGACCAACTCGCAATCCTTCTCCTCCTCCGCGCTTAGCTTTACCTCGAAAACAATCTTACGATGGAATCGAACAAGTTGCGAACTATGGTACCGAGCAGGTTTGTAGCGTATTTCCCATGCTGCTACTGTTTTTTACGCTAGATTTTTTTTTTCCTACGGTGGATGCAGGACAAAACCCACTGCCCCTTCCACACAAAAACTGGAGCTTGCAGATTTGGACCTCGCTGCAGTCGACTTCATGTGTATCCAGAAAAGTCTTGCACCCTCCTTATCAAGAACATGTACACCGGGCCTGGATTGGCTTGGGAACATGATGAAGGGTTGGAGGTCTGTATGTTTTCTTTTTCTTTTTCGTGTCTGCATTGTCTCGTCGGTCTGTCCGCATCTTCTTCCACATTAGAATCTTTTTCCTTGACTAAAATTTTCATCAAGCTCGCTACTCGATTGGTATGGAGAGGCCAAGGGTCTATGTTGGAGGGATTCAAGCCGAATCAAGAAGCTCTGGGAATCTGTATCCTGCTTATATTCTTTTAGTCCTTTTTTTTTTTATCCTTAACGCTGTTATAGGCATTTGGATGTCGGTACATTCTTGCATATTCATATTCTTTTGAAACAGTGCACGGATGAGGAGATTGAAGAGAAATTCGAAGAGTTTTACGAAGACGTGCATTCCGAGTTCTTGAAGTTCGGAGAGCTGGTGAATTTTAAGGTTCGTTGTGAAGTTTTGCGTGGCAATCTTAATGTATTGCTTGGATGTAGGTGTGCCGAAATTCTTCACCGCATTTGCGTGGCAACGTATATGTGCATTATCAGTCCGAAGAGGACGCGGTTGCTGCGTGTCTTGCTTTGAGTGGAAGATTTTACGCCAGTAAACAGGTATTAGCTCGATATTCCATTTGACCGTTATGTTTGACCTCTGTTTCGGCAGATGATTCCTGAGTTTGTCCGGGTCTCAAAATGGAAAGCGGCACTTTGCGGAGAGTATATGAAAGCGCATCAGGTGATTTTATATTCCTAGTTTCTGAAGTTTCTGTTTCCTTGACTGTCGTTGTGCTCTTTGTAGACGTGCTCCCGGGGCACAGCGTGCAATTTCCTTCACTGCTTTAGAAACCCGGGTGGTGAGTACGAGTGGGCAGACCGGGAAGGTCCGCCGCCGAGGTCATGGAAGCAGAAGATGGCCAGTCTTTTCGGTCTCCAAGTTGAAGAGGTTGAGAGCAGGAGCAGGAGAGATCACCAAAGACGGGACAAGGAGCAGCGTTCTGATCATCGCAGGCACTCGCACTCTAGTCGAGAGAATGGAAGAAGGTATGATCAGGCGAGAGGAAGTTCGTACAGGTCGGAGCGAAGTCATCACTCGGGTGAAAATGATAGAAAACACAGGAAACGGGAAGAGGATGGATCTGACAGGGATAGGAAACGGTCGTGTCGATCCGACAGGGGCAGCAGGAATGGATTAGATTTGGAGAGGACCGATGATGATGATGGTGGCCGCTGGCTAGATTGATAGTGCTGTGCATGGCAAACGTACGTGGCAAGCTGCAAGGACTTAAACTTTGGTTGGCGCGCGGTAAATAGTCACAGTGGCCGTCGATTTAGAATCGGATGGGCGGCTTGTAGGAGAGGCTGGGTTATGGTGGGTTAGAAAAGGAGGAGATCGTAGCCGAAAAGCATAGGGTATATAAAAGCATGAAGGTTTTTTCCAGTGATGCCCGCTAAGAAAAGAGGAAAGGGTAAGAAATCGAAGAAGGCGAGCCCGAAAGCAGCAGCAGCAGCAGCAGCCAAGCCGCCCAAGACTCCAGCGGCAAAAGGTAGCACAGCGTCTGGTAGCAAGAGAAAGGCCAAGGAGGTTCTGGCAGTGAGCGTGCCGAGGAGGGTGTCACCGAGACTTTTGGCGAAGCGGAAGATGCAGCAGCAGGAGAACGGGTTTGGGAGCCACGAAGAGGCGCTGGGGATGATCACTCTACCGGTGGACAACGATGAGGAGGTGCACGACCACCGCGGGATCAGCAGCAACTCCAACCGGCTCAAGCCGAGCTCCTCCACCAGGATCACCAAGGACAAGGCGGAGCGGTCGCAGGACGCGTCCGAGGACGCTGGCGGAGGAGTGGCCGCGGACGAGGCAGTGGAAGCAAACGTTGGCGGAGGAGGAGAAGAGAGCGGCGACGAGGAGGAGGATATGGATCAGATGCTTTTCGAGCGAGGAACCGGTCCGAGAAAGGAGCTGGCGGTGGGGAGGATCATCGTCCAGGAGGAGCTCAAGGAGGCGGAGGAGACGCTGAGCGGGCACGCGGTGCTGCTCTACTTCTGGCGGATGGAGGTGACCATGACGTGCGATCTGGCCGAGGAGTGGATCCGCAACGCGCTGGGCGACGCCGAGGCGATCGGCCACGTCCAGCACTGCCGGGACCTGGGCCGCGGCTTCTTCCTGGTGTTGTTCGAGCTGGCCATCGCGCGGCGCAAGGCGCTGGCGTTCAAGCCCCGCCCTTTCGGCATCCAGGTGAGCGTCTTCCCGTGGTGCCCGGCCACCGTGAACGACGAGGGCGAGCAGTGCGCGCCGCGGATGATCGTCCTCCCGGGGCTGCCGGACCAGTGCTTGTTCGTCCTGCCCAAGATCGCGAGGTCGCTGGGGAGCTTCATCGGGTGCGTTAGCGGGCGGCCGAAGAAGGAGGCGGTGCGCGGCGAGGAGGGGTTCGCCGCCACCCCGGCCTGCGCAAAGGGGGCGGCCCGGATCGCGGTGATGATCCCGCCCGAGCTGAGCATTCCGGCCACGATCGAGATCCAGCTGCGGACCGGGGTGTGTAAGAAGCAGCCGATCTACGAGGAGGAGGAGGTGGGGAGAGGGCGGAAGAGAGTGGCGGCGGCGGCGGCGGCTGGGCGGGCGGCGAAGAAGCTCAAGAACTGATCCAAGTGGAGGAGGAAAGGTTTTTAACGGTACTACTCTGGTTTTAGGGTTCCTGGTATTTCTAGGGCTTGTCATAAATTTGGGGATAATTAAAGTGCTCTGTTTTTAGGGTTCTTAGAGATAATGTGGGGTATTTCTTTTCTTGTCATCAATGGGGTAGGGGAATAGGATTCTGTCGTGGATTCCTGGAGCATTTCCACAGATGATCGTTTAATCGCGTGGGTTGGAAGGAGTAAAGGGAAATTCGTTGTGGGGGGGCCACACACAAACAGTTTGGTGTGTCGTGATCCGGACGAAGCATTGTGTGTCAAACCACCGCCAAATCCTCAAATCGCCCTAGTCGTGCGTGGCCCCCAATTCGCCATCCCACCTCCTCGCGCACATCGATCCGCAACCCACATTGCCCGCATAGCGCGCGCAGCATAGACGAGGCAGCCAAGAAATCGCCCACTCTAAAAGCCCACCTCGCCCCCTTCGAGAGGAGAGAGGAGAGAGAGTGAGTGAGAATTTGCGAGAGTTCATCCTTCTCTCTCTTTTTTTTTGATTCGATCCTATCTGGAGCTGCATGCATGCACAGATGCCACAAAGGGCGATTTGGGTTTGCTCGATTGGGCTCCGATCTTCGACCCAAGTCGCTGGATCCAGCGCGATCTCCTTCTTCTTCTATGCGCACAAAGACCTAGCGAGCTAGAGGAGGAAGAACAGAGCAACTAGCACTATAGTGGATAGATAGATCCATCGTGGGTCTTTTTTATCTTATTTCTCTCACCCCCTCCTCCCTTTTGGAGTCTGAGATCTCGATCGGGCAGTAGAAGGAAAAAGACATGGGATCCGGATCGATCTCCATGACGACGACGATGCGAGCAACGCTGTGCTGCTCGCCCTCCGAGGATCACCACCACCACTACCGCAAATCTCCAGCAGCAGCAGCAGCAGCAGCGTCGTCATCGCCAAAGGTGAAAGTGAATGGCGGCCATGGTCTCCTCCCCTCCTCCTCCTCCTCCTCCGCCGCCGCGGCGACTTCCTCTCCATCCTCCTCCGCTTCCCCCACATCTAGTTCTTCCTCCGCCGCCGCCGCCGCCGCCGCCACCACCACCACTTCCGCCGCCTCCTCCTCCCTCCTCCCGTACCTCTCGATCAGCTCCGTGCTGTCACAGAAGGCCGCCGCGGTGCTCTCGGTGGCGTCCGAGACGAGCTACGCGCTGAGCGGCGCGGTGCTGTCCGCCATCGCTGGAGTGACGCAGATTGCGATCGTGCCCGGCGTGGTGGAGGATCAAGAACAGCACCACCACCACCACCATGGCGGCGGCGGCGTGGACACGCTCAAGCAGGGGCGATTGGTGGAGAGAGTGGTGTACCGGCAAACGTTCGTGGTGCGCTCCTACGAGGTCGGCCCCGACAAGACGGCCACACTCGACACCTTTCTCAATCTCTTCCAGGTACTAGAAAAAAACTCTCGACATTGTCTCGCTCTCTTTTGCCCGAGCGATCGATTGGCTGGTCCGAAAGATATCGATCGATCGATCAAGCGCGATCGCATGTCTTGTTTGTTTGTTTTTCTTCTTTTCTTTTCCTTTCTTTCTCGTGTTCTTCGGAGGCTTTTGTGGTTACCTTTGGCGTTTTGTTGCAGGAGACAGCTCTGAATCACGTTCTCATCTCTGGGCTGGCCGGGAACGGGTTTGGCACAACGCATGAGATGATAAGAAATAATCTCATCTGGGTCGTGACGCGCATGCAAGTGCAAGTCGAGCGGTATCCAGCCTGGTACGTTTCATTTCGTCCGCCATCGCCATTTCTTCTTCTTCTTCTTCTTCGTGTTCTTACTCGCGGAGATCTTCCATCTTCTTCACAGGGGAAACGCTCTCGAGATTGATACTTGGGTGGGAGCCTCGGGGAAGAATGGCATGCGGCGGGACTGGCTGGTCCGCGACTACAAGACGGGATCCATTCTCGCAAGAGCCACCAGGTTTGTTCTCTCCACCTTGTTCTTTACGTGTTTTCTTGTCCTTGTGTTGTGTCCAAGGAGTGTTTGACTTCTCTCTCAAACTTCTGTTTCTCTTCGTTTTGCAGCACTTGGGTGATGATGCACAAGGACACGAGACGGCTATCCAAGATGCCGGACTTGGTCCGGGCCGAGATCTCGCCGTGGTTCCTCTCCAGAACGGCCTTCATTCCCGAGGAATCGTGCTCCAAGATTGAGAAGCTGGACAACAGCAACACGCGCTACATCCGCTCCAACCTCACGGTAAAAGCGTCTTGATCTTGCAAAGCTAGCGCAGATTGAAAGAGTTTCTTCTCTTGTCGCAGCCACGGCACAGCGACCTGGACATGAACCAGCACGTAAACAACGTCAAGTATCTCACCTGGATGATGGAGGTCGGTCTTTTCTCCCTTGTGATCTCTTCGTTTTACTCTTGCCCTGCCGAGTTTTTCTTCGGTTGTTTGTTGCGTCTTTTGCCTGATCTCTTTGTTCTCGTGCTCTCTTTTCTATGTTTGATCTTTGCTAAATCTCTTCGTTGTTCGCTCTTTCTTATCTCTTCAAAGTTCGTTTTTCGTTGTTCGTCCGTGGTTTCATTTTCCGGCTTGCTTCTTTCTCTTGCTCTCCTTCCTTGGCATCTTTTTCCGGCTTGCTTCTTTTGCGTGATCTCTCCGTTGGTCTTGTTTGTTTTGCTTGATTGATCTCTTCGTCTTCGTCTTCGCTCGCTCTTTTCTTTACTCCTTTCTTTTTCCATGACGCGCAGAGTCTTCCCCAGAACATTCTCGAGAGCCACCACCTGGTTGGGATCACGCTCGAGTACCGGCGCGAGTGCAGCAAATCCGATATGGTGGAGTCCCTGACGCATCCGGAGCGGGGGGGGCATCTGGCAATCAATGGAGCAGCAGCAGCAGCAGCAGCAGCGGCAGCCGCGCCACCTTCCCAGCTTGACTTTATTCATCTCCTCCGGATGCAGACGGGTGGATCCGAGATTGTAAGAGCCCGGACCAGTTGGAAAAGTCGCCACTAGTTAGGTGAGAGACGATGAAAGATCAAAGTTGATTTGATGATCACACACACACAGCACACGCGGCCGCTTTAGGCAACATACCTTCAGACGATTCTTCCCTTGTGATTAAACGTACGCAACAAAAAAGTGTTCCCACTGTAATGTTGATTGATTGGTTGATTGATACGTAAAGACACCAAAGTAAAGCTCCTCTCGTCATTCTCGTAGCTAAAGTTGTTTCGATCATGGTTTCCACGTAGGCTCCTAAGTTGTTTCGATCGGTTTCCACGGCGAGGAGAATCGAAGAGAGCTTTCTTTTCTTCCAAAATGTAAGGCTGTGTTACAAGAAACGAAACACTGTCTGGTTACGACTTACGACCAACACCAAAACAAAACTTCGCTAGAGCGTAAGAATTCGCCTCTAGGCCTTTTGTTTCTTCAGCAGCGAAAGCTCGCGCCTCACAACCGCGGCCCTCTGAGAAAAGCAACGGAAAAACCCGTGAACTCCGAGAAAACCACGAAACGCTATGCTCTTGCGTACCTTGACCTTGGCGACCATGACTTTGAAGCGGTCGAAGTCGTTCAGGGAAGCCCTCTTCTTCTGAACGATGAGCTTGCGTCCCCACGAGCTGTTCTCCCATTTCTTTTGGACCTCTATAGAGAAACAAGAGAAAAAATAAGTTTTTTGTAAGTACTAGAACTAGAGGAAAGAACAAAGAGAAGAGAGGAAAACGAGGCTCTCACCAGCAGATTCGACGGCTGCCTGGAGGTTCTTCTTCTTGGGCATTTTGGGGATGTCGATCTTGATGTCCGTGAGGGCCAGTCTCTTGAAATTCATGCTCGTTCTGATCATGCCGGGGTAGTCGACCAATGCCTGGGGAAAAAGCCCACAATGTCTAGCCTCTACAGCGCACTTGCAAGCTTGGGCTTACCCTGTTCTGATCGATCACGTCCACAATCACCACAAGCTTGCCGTAATCTTCGCCATAGTTGATACAGGCGACCCGGCCGATCTCGACAAAGCGCCTGAATCCCTGCAATCCGGGAATGCGATGGATCTGAGCTCCCGCATCCAGGATCAAAGCGAAGAACACTTACCATCGCCAGACGCCGCAGCCGCCTTGGGCTTGGATTGGGAATTAGGGTTTATCACCGGCCTCTCAATCCAACGGCTGCGAGTGACTAGGGCTGGCGATTGGCCTCAATCTGCACCGTCCATGTTTCGTGCTGGCAGCCGTTGGATGGTGTGATTAAGCGGCACACGGGGAAATCGCATGGCTATCGTGTCTTTAGCACTGTTGGGTGGCTATGGCGTCCGGTATGAAACCCTAGCGCGGGGCGACGGCAAGGCGAGGGCGTGTTGTAGCGCCATTGTGCTGCGTCTCGTTTCTTTCTCTGGGGATTTGATCTGGGAGAAATTTTGGAGCAGATCTGGTCCCTTTTTCTTGTTTTCTTGAGAAATAGATAGGATTTCCCAGTGTAGCAGCAGGCAATTCCTTTGCGAATCGAGCGTCTCGTCTAGTTCTTTAGCCTCGATTTTGTGAATGGCGGCCACGACTTCGTTGCCCCCGGGATTTGGGGGCCTGGCGATGATGCGGCCACACGAAAATCCCCCGACTAGGCTCCGGCGTTCGAGGGGAAAGAGGGTTTCATGGGCACCGGCGGATCATCTTTGTCAGGTAAGATGGCAAGCGCGATTTCTTTTTGTGAATGTGTATGTTAAAAAGGGTTGTGTGTTCCAGGTGCGCATGTTTCTCGCGGAAGACGCTCCCTTTCGTGCCGGAATTCCGCAAGACCAAGACGAGCTCCAAGGGAAAACGTCGACCTTTATGCAAAGAACCGATGACCTTCCTCCGGGATTTGGCGGCGGCGTGGTTTCGTGCTTGAAGACCGATGCCGAGCTTGTTGCTGCCTCTGTAGCTGCCGCTATCCCCTGGAAGTCCCCCCAAAAGGTAGTGGAACATCGCCCATCTCGCTTGCTCTTTCTAAACTTCCACCCTTTTCGCAGATCGAACTAGATCCCTCGTGGCACGTAGAAGCTGGCGAAGGGAGCAGCGAGGTAGAAATCCAGCGACAACGGGAGTCCAAAACTCTAGAAGCAGTGTATCCACGCTCGACCGCGATCCCCAGCAGGTCAGTCCCTAGTTCTTTCCCTGTTTCAATTCGCTGTTTCGGCCGGCCCGCTAATCCAAGGCTTTGTTTGCACAGTCCTTCGGAAGCTCCAAATGAGATCCAGCCCCCTCTGGACGACAGGCTAGTGTTGGTTATCCCCGTGTCAGCTCCGGACGAAGACTCGGACGGGGACGAGGCCCCCTCCTCGTCCTCCACATCGGGGCAAGGTAAAACTGGGTGTGATAAGCCATACAACAGCTACGGGTTTAACCACACGGCAGTTTCTAACGAGGCCGCCATCGCCGCCGCCGCCGCGAGAGGCTACTGCGGTGGTGCTGGTATCGCAGCGGCCGCGGCGGCGGCGGCGGCTGTGAGCAGCGCCATAGACCCAAGCCTGCTTTTACAATTGCTAGCAAACCCGTCGCTCGTTGAGACCCTTTCGGGTGTACGAAACAATTCATTGGTAAATACATCAAATGGAAATGGTTCAGTGCCTCCGAATCAATTGGTGGCAGGAGTCAAGAACTTAACCAGTAACTCCACCACTGTTAGCACCATCACCCAAAATGTTTCGTCCATGGGTTTTTCAGAGGCGGCGGCTGCTGTTTCTTCATACCCCCCGCCACCACCGCCGCCGCATCCTTCTCTCGGATCATCCCCGCCGGCTGCTTCTAGCTCTGGTTCTGCTCCAGCTCCGGCTCCTCCAGGGACAGCTTCGGTTTCTTCGTCGTCAGCTCCGGCATGGGTCAGTCCCTTTCAAGCTCAGCAGGCTTCGGTGTCGACGAGCGATGAGATCTTCGGGGGGTTTTCAGCCATGAACAAGAGTCCGATGATGGTTCAACCGCAGCAGCAGCAGCAACAGTTTATGTATCCCACCTCGCAGCCGCAGCAACATCAGCAGCAACAGAACTTGACGAGGCAAAGCGAGCTCTACTTCCGGGATCTTGTCATGCAACACGGTGCTAATGGTGGTGGTGGTGGTGGTGGTGGTGGCGGTGGTGGCGGTGGTGGCGGTGGTCTCGCAGGAAACCAGAATGGTTACTATGGCAATGGGTTGGTTCCGGGGATGGAGACAGGGAACAAGGGGATGAGCAGGGCACGCAACAGCAGGACGTGTGCGTATTTCAACACGCCAAAGGGGTGCAGGAACGGGCTCAAGTGTCCGTTTGTACACGACGGCAAGAGAGCTGCATCGGAGTTGACCCTTCATCAGCACCAACAACAAGCCAAACGGATGAGAGGCTGAGATTGACGAAGCTTCCACTCCACTCTCCACTCTCCAAAGAAATAGAAAACCAATGTTTGTTGAATACAAAATGACGACAAAGGGTCTTTACTTGCATACTCTTGGTATATTCTCACACTTTGAGTTCCTGTATATTTTTTGGTTTGCTTAAACAAGTTTCAATACAGGCTCCTTTTTCCTGGTTCATAATTTCGAGAATGTTTTTTAACATAACTTAAAGAACTTACTTAAATATTTGCTTGGACATGGTGATCTTTTTCCTTGATCTAAGGAGTTACTAGAAAAAGATGATGGATCTACAGTAATAAAGAAAGTAGGATTTTTATCTATACTGTCACTTAATTTTATTCTCATGTTGAATTTGAAGCTAGATTATTGTATGGGAAGCCCTTACCAATTGAGAGATAATTATTATTAAATGGTTGGCAAGTCTGACGGGCCCAAAGGGAATAAGGTATATTGTTCGTTTCTCTGGATTGTTTGTCTCCTCCAGAGGCTGCTACATTGCATGCACTATAGGTACTTAGTGAAATAATTGACTTTTGTGAGCATGATCTGAGACATGTTTCTAAATGTATATCAACTCTTAAAATATGCCAGAATGTCCAAGCATATTTAGTACTCCTAATATTTTATTAATTTTAATCTGAAATATGGCAACTGTAAACTTTAAATTAAATAGAAAAGTTTAAGAGTAGAACATCACAACTGTTACAATTAATATAAAAAAATATGCCTGGAAGATTTTTTATATATTCCTTACATCAAAAGACAAATCTGTTTTTCAACTTTCAAATGAAATGCATTTAAAAAAGCGTTTCATCTAGCTATTATTATTCATATTATTAACGTTTTATATCTTGAATATGATAATATCTATTCGTATTAGAAATTATGAATCAGGAAAAAGGAGCACATATTATTTATATCTAGAATATGCTATATCTATTTGTATTAGAGAATATTATTATAACCTTTCATTCAAATTTCAAATCACTTCTAGTGATTTAGGGCTTTTGCACCCACCACGCTATTACATTAGATTTTAGAAATTCTAATTTAATAGTTTAACTTAATGGTAATTCGTTCAGACCAAAAATTACCATTAACTTAGATTAATGGTAACATTAGCATTTTCTTTGTATTTTTCCTTAAAATCCTAATGCTACACTTTTCTAGCATTATAATTAAAATATTCAAGAATATTGCTTAAGGATTTAGCACAGTCCCTCTTCTCCGCAAAGACGATGCCAAGATCAAGAAAGGTAGGGTGCTGGAATCAATCAATTGCTAAACTCTCGAGCTGTGCAATCAATCAATCCTTACGCTACTAAAGTTGTGAGGGACTCCGGTTGCTAGCCATCAATCAATTGCACTCAATCGCTGCAATCGCTGCCTACTAGGGTCTTGAGGCAGCACTCCCACGGGAGCTGTGGGGATTCGCAGGAGCTCCACAATCACTGTATAATGATAAAAAATGAAATGTGAACGAAATGTGAATAAATAACCTAATATAAATGGTTATGTGAACTGACTTTTTAGCAAAAATGAGAAAAATTTATAGCATTAAAATTTTAAATTAGGTTAAAATCATTTAATTTAAAAGTTTTAATTAATTTAAAAGTGAGTGCAAAAGTCCCCTTAAACAAAGCAATAGTAACAACTAAATGTCTCATTAATCTTCCGTGTCTCCAATCTGTGCTGTGAGTTTCTCACTGTGAATTTCCTGGCAATCCAAGCGTAACCTTTTCTGAGCCTGACTTGCAATTGTCAAGTATGGTTGACCATGACAATCTCTTTTCACTCCAGATATTGAAAATTTGATTGAATGCGGGAGCTATTTGCTCCGGCACTAATGTGGTTTAGAAAAACCGTTTAGAGTGCTTAGTTGTGATTCTTCATTCCGCCTGCAAACCAGAGCATATGATGAATCCAAAACGACTGGAAAGGCGTCTCTAAGCTCCGGGCTGCAGCGTTAAACCTTCTCGGTGGAAAACTAGTTCAAACAAACGTTAACCTTCACTCAAAAAATGGTACCTTAAGGCTCGTATTTACCTTGGGCAAGGAGTTGTGCACATCAGCAGCCAAACGTGATGTTCCAAACGCTCGCAACCTCGGGCTTCTCCACATGATGAAGCTTACGGTTCCTATAACACCTCCATTAGTCATACTCTATCAACACAACTTTAGACTTGCCTGTGGCGGTTGCGCTTCGCCTCGAGCCGCTCACACTCTCACGGATGGCCTTGTGGATCTCCTTCTCCATCTCCGCTCGTTTCTCTGCTGCTGTCGCTACAGGATTGAACACAATGCCAGGACACGACACTGGATCCACAACCTCTCCTTGGTTGACGCTTGGACGTGCAACACTCGGCACTGGATCCTCGTGACCCTGACCTTGCGAAGTTACTTGCTCCAAGGGAATAGGGCCATGGACGATCAGAGGGTACTCCACCGAGGCTCCCTGCTGGACCTGATCAGTCTTTGGCGGCTCGTCCTCATAAGTTGACAGCTCCGGAATTGGTGGCAGCAGCCGGACTTCAGCTGGAGCACCAAAGTTTTGATCCACCGTGGGATGGTAGACACCGAGAAACGGCAAAGGTTGGTACTCCAATGAGGCTCCCTGATAAGTTGACAGCTCCAGAATTGGCAGCAGCGGGCGGTCTTGAGCTCGTGCTACGATTGGATCCACCGTGGGATGGTAGACACCGAGAAACGGCAAAGGTTAGTACTCCATCGAGGCAGTAGACAGCTCCGGAATTGGCAGCAGCAGGCGGTCTTGAGCTGGTGCACCAACGATTGGATCCACCGTGAGAAATGCCGAAGGTCGGAGTTGGAGTCGCCTTGGAGGCCTCAAGATCAGAGGACCAGCCACTTTTCTCCTGTTGGCATTTAGCTGTGACAGTCGACCAAGCTGCTGCTTCTCCTCTCCAAGCTGCTGCTGCTGCTTCAAGCTGCTCCTTCTCTCCAACAAAGGAATTGAGCTTCTCTTCAACGAAGGAATTGAGCTTGTCCCTGAGACGTGAGTCCTCAATCACGCTCAAGGGAACGAGGTATTCTCGCTGGCTGCCATTGCTGCTGCTGGCACCGCGAGGAAGATGGCTGCTCCCGATGAAGTGCACCATGACCTTGCCGTTGTTTCTTCTCCTCTTCACGACTATCCAGATGCTGCTGACGATGGCCACCACAGCAAGCAGGAACATGATGATGCCTGCCGCGAGCAGCCCAGGCGGTGTGACAAACGCTGCTACTGCTGCTGCTGCCGAAGATGGTGACGACGACGCTGGCGGAGGCGGAGCAATAGAGGAGGAGCTCCAGCCAGGCGATGGTGGCAATGGTGGCCTTGGTTGCCACGTTACGGAGTCGTGAGCAGAAGGTGGCGGTGGCCCATACCTCCTCGGTAGCCAAGTGGTTGTTGTGGAAGAAGGTGGCAGCGGCTGCTGCCCTGTAGCCTTTGTGGCACTCCTGTGCCTCATGGGCTTTGCTGATGCCTCTGGTGGGGACGGCGGATGCGCCCGACGATGATGCGGCAGTGGCCTCATGCTCTTCCTCGTGTTGTGCTCTCCATAAGGCGACGGCGGCGCGGCGATGATGTTGCGAGCCATAGCTACTTGGCAAAAAATAAAACTCACCTCAGACAGAATCCTTTTTCTTAGGGCATTAACACGCTTTTCGAATTAATTCGCCATGGACTTCTTTTAGTCGCATTTGTCCCTCGGCTGATCCTGGATGAGCATTTCGAAGACGACACTCCTCAACTTGGCTGTCGATGCAATTGCGCTGCCTCCAATCTCGGCCTGGGTCCACGAGCACGCGCGCCACTGAATTGACTGTTTACCAAGCCCGAGGGAGAAGGACACACTTCTCTGGAGACGCGAGCACTGAAAGTCACTTGGTTTTTATACAACGCTAAAAATCATATCAGCAGCAGAGCTAGAGTTTTGTTGCGGGAGTCGTGGAAGGATACTTCTCGCCATCGCGCTCGTGATTTTGATCAGTGGCAGCGTCGATTTTCCAGGCTTGGTCGTTTTTGGTGATGAAAACTGATTCAAAACAAGACTGATTAACTTCCAAGTGAGAGAAACTCACATTCTTACTTGGAACGAGCTCCAACTTTTCAAAGTCAGCGAGCTGAAAATTCCACAAAAGTTGCTGAGTCGCCAGGCACGATTTCAATACACTCTTGGCACCAAACAAGTTCTGCATATCTTCCTCTCTCCCTGGCGAGCTGGATGCGCGGGCAGCGCTGGCGAATCCCCGGTACTCGTCCAGGATCGCGGGCAAGAAGATCATCGAGTGATCGCACATTGCCGACGTGAAGAGGCCGCGACGAGAGCTGGAAGAAATGTGCTCGCCGCCGTGCGCGAGAGAGAATAGACTAGTCTGCATCGGCCAAGAAACTGATTAAAGATCTCGTCGTGGTTGCGACGCGCCGCGATCGTCGTTGAATAGGCGATTGGTGAAGCCGTAGCGCGGATGGCCGGTGCATGGTCATCGCGCTGGTCGTCCTCGCGAAATATCCCAAGCCATTGGAGAGAGAGAGAGAGAGCTAGTGGATTCATTATCTTTTCGTTCTTGGACGCTTTGACAGCTGGTCAAATGCTGGTCAACTTAAGTAAACTGGCTACCTTGAAGCGCGCGAGAGACGAGAGGTGGTGATGAGAAGGCCATGGAAGCCGCGGCATTTGCAAATACAGTGGCGGCACTCTCGAGAAGCGATCATGAAAGTTCAACAAGAAGAAGAAGAAGACGGAGCGAGATGGGTGCTGTTGCCGCAGAGCAGTGCTTGCCGGAGGAGACGAGCAATGCGTCGTCGTCGTTCTTCCAGCCCAAGGATCCATCGCCCAATGCGCCCCTGCTGGATGGCGAGCTCGCCGCCGAGCAGCTCCACGACTGCGCGAGGGCCCGAGACATCGCCCGAGGTAAGCGACTTCACTCTCTCCTGGCCGCGTCTGGGCAGGACCAGGGCGTCCACCTCGGCAACTTGCTCGTCACCATGTATGGCAAGTGCCGCAGCGTCGAGAATGCACGTCTCTCGTTCGACCGAATCACGCAAAGAAACCGGCGGTCGTGGAACGTGATGATCTCGGCGTATGCCCAGAACGGGCATCTGGAGGAAGCTGTGGGAATGTTCAAGGCCATGTACCAGGAGGGCGTGCAACCGGACAACTTTACGTTTAGCACCGCGCTCAGCGCCTACACGAGGCTCGCGGACGTCGTAGAGGGGAGAAAGGTCCACGAGAGGGTGGCGAGCGCGGGATTTCTCTCGGACTTGATCGTCGCAACCGGGCTCGTCAACTTGTATGGGAAATGCGGGAGCCTGGACGAAGCCAGACAAGCTTTTGAATCGGCTCTTGCGGCTAGCGAGGAAGATCAAAGAGAAGGACTCTCTGGCAGCGACGTGAGCGGCAGCGTTGGGCTGTGGACGGCGATGGTGGCGGCGTGCATCGATGCTGGAGAGGGCTGGGAGGCGATCCGGGTCTTCGCCGCGATGCTCCTCCATGGAGTCCGGCCAAACTCGCAGACTCTCTCGACCGTTCTCAATGCATGCTCGGCCGTAGGAGCTCTCAAGGAAGGCCGGCGTCTCCACGACTGCGTGATCCGCAGCCTGGGAATGGATACCAGTGACACCATCGTCGCCACCTCGCTCGTCACCATGTACGCCAAGTGCAAGAGCTTGGACGAAGCTAGAGCCGCGTTCGATCGCCTCACCGCGCGAGATATCATCAGCTGGAACGCGATGCTGGCCGCCTACACACACAATGGCCAGGGCCACGGCGAGGCCTTCACGCTCTTCCAGGCGATGCAGCTCGAGGGGATCAAGCCGGACAAGTTCACAATGAGCACCATCGTCGTGGGCCTCGCCACCCTCGCGCAGGTCGACTACGTCAAGCGCCTCCTCGCCGAGAGCTCGCTGCTGGAGGAAGATCTCTTCCTCGCCAACACACTGGTGACCATGTACGGCAAGCACGGCTGTGTTGGCGGCGCCCGATCACTCTTCGACGCCATGAAGAACCGCGACGTGATCTCCTGGACGGCGCTCATCGGCGCCTACTCCCAGAACGGGATGTTCCGCGAGGCGCTCCACCACTACCACGCCATGAACCTTGATGGCTTCCGCCCAAACCAAATCACCTTCGTCAGCGCGCTCGACGCGTGCCTCAACCTTGGAGCGCTACAGCAAGGCCGCGCCGTGCACGCCGCCATCGCCACCAGTGGCGTGGAGCTCGACTGCTTCCTCGAGACCGCGCTGGTGAACATGTATGGCAAGTGCGGGAGCTTAGAGACCGCGAGGGCGGTGTTCAATCGGATGCCCGCCACTGATATCGTCACCTGGACGTCGATCATCGGCTCTCATGCGCAGCATGGCAAAGGGTCGCGCGCCATGGATCTGTTCCACCGGATGGAGCTCGAGGGCCACACACCCAACGCCGTCACCTTCATCATCTTCATCTCATCGTGCAGCCATGCTGGGCTCGTTGACGAGGCGCTGGCCTACTTTGGATCCATGACCAGCGACTACAGCATTCTCCCCGACGCGGAGCACTGCTTGTGCATCATCGATCTGCTGGCGCGCTCCGGCAGGCTGGCCGACGCTGAGAGGTTTATCGAGAGGATGCCGTTCAAGGCGGACGCAGTGGCGTGGACGACGCTGCTCGCGGCTTGCAAGGCCACCGGGGAGACATTCCTCGGTGCCAAGGCTGCTGCCAAGGATCTGTTTGCGGGTCGCGAGTCGGGTGAGTGCGGCCCCTATGTCATGCTCGCAAATTCCTACACACAGACTTCCAAAGACACTCAAACCTTGAGTATAGGTTAGTACTGTTTAACACGTAGTCATTGATAACATCTATAGAAGTTACATCCTTTGTAATTACGCGCATGGGTCACAAGCCTCCAGATGATCTGTGACAAATGATATACAGGTATCCAGGTCTACAACTTCGAGTTTGCCATGTTTGATTTCATAGCTGCAGACAGAACCTTCATCGTTGCAAAGGAAAAAGGGCGAGCCACCAAATGAGAGAGTCAAGTTGGAAGCACAATTCGTAGTGACCGTGCCGTCCTTGGACACATGGACTTCACTGCACGAATTTCTAAATTGCCCGCATGCTTGCACCTAGCATACAAAAGAAGTTATAGTCTTCTTAATCTTTTCAGTGATAAAATTCTCATTTACCTGAATGGCAACCGCTAAGAAGACAAGAAAGAATACTGAGCTAGTCATCTTTGAAGAAATATAAGCCCCAAATTAAGAATCCACTCACTCAATATATGCTATGCCATTCTTGATTAATCAGGTGGACGGCAATTTTGTTTTTAACTTAAACGTACACGATAAACTAACATAGTGCTTTGATACAATTAATGTACTATATAAGAACATGTTTTAAGTTATCAATCTAGTATTTAAAACACTTCTATTTGATAAATTGTGTGTTTATAAATTATTAATCTCTGAATAGTTGTGTTTCAACTTTGATAGAAGCGTTCTTCTCCCTCACGCTTGGTAAACAGTCAATTCTCTGGCGCCTTTCTCGTAAACCAGAAGCCATCTGTTCAAATCAAGACTGATTAGCTTCCGAGCAGCTTACACTCTGACTCGGAACGAGCTCCAGTTTTTCTAAGGCAGTTTGCTGATCAAAGTTTACACAAAAAAAGTTAGCGCCAGGAAAATAAGGAGACTGCGGGTTACATAACATAGGCTCGCCCCGCTACAAAACATGTCACCGGGGCAACTATTGCCAACACTAAGGGAACTGTCATCATTGTGAAAAGCTCGAGAAAAGTTGACAACATGGACCATTTGTGCAAAAACCCAAGTAACCAATGACATCATGATGAAGTTGAAATTGATGAAAACACCTCTTGTTAAGTTATTTGCTAGTTGAGTGTAATGAAGTGGTTGAAACCTATTGGGTTGCTGATAAAGAACTTGTGAATGCAAAATAGAATCAGCTTGCTTGAAACTAGTCATTGAGATCAAAGTTTATTGTAAATGTCACTCAAGAGGAGCTTGCTTGAAAAAAACTATTGATGTTGTTGTCAAACAATTTGGTAGTGGAATAAGACCTGTTGATATTGTATTTGATTAGTCCAAACCAATCTTTGTACTAGAAATAGTCAAGCTAGTTGATGTTGCAACAAACACCTAAATAAAGGCTTCAAAAATATGAAGTACTTGTTTCACATCCTTAAAACAACTCTATAAAGGTTGGAAGCTAAGAGTAGTTGTCACTAGCTTGATTGTTAAACTTGAAATGGTTGGAACTAAATCTTATTGTAGATGTTCAACCTTTTTAGTAGTTGTTGCTTGATGAAAACCATCCTCTATCAAGTTATAAGATGCAACCTTTAACTCATTGCAAGGTAGCTCTATTGCACAAAACCCAAGTAAATCAAAATCATCTTCAACAAAAGTTTCCAAAACCAAAGTCAAAATTAACATGTATGCTTGGATAACCTAGGAACTTATCTAAGTTTTCAATCTTTAAGCACTAGTTGGAACCATAACATTCAAATAAAACTGAAGTGGTTGAGGCAATCAATAAAGTAATTAATGGAGCACTAGCCATTGCAAGATTAAGAAGGCAACTGTCAAGAAACAATTGTGTGAAGACCCCTCGTGCTTTTGATGAAGTTAGCCAAGTGTTTGCTAACTAATCATAACCAATGTTTATGTAGATCCATTGCCTTATTGCACAATGCTCATCATCATGATCGTATTCATCACATGCATAAAAAAGATGTTGGTATGAATTGTAATCACTTGAATGCTGTTGTGATGCACAATAACCACTTGAGCTTGAATATGGAGGTTTGTATGAAGGATAATTATTTGATTATGAATATGCCTATTGCTGCCCAAACTGCTGACTCTGTCTAGTAGGTACATCTTGATATAGATATGTTGCATTGAAGGTAGTTTGAGATCCTTGCATATCTTGCTCTTGCTGATGATGACTCCTTTGTTCTTAAGGTAGAAAGCATGGTGATTGTGGAAGCAGTTAAGCATGGTACACATTGTTGATAATAGGCCCTAGTTCTTGCAATCGCTTTTTATCTTGCGCAATAGCTTCTTTCATTGTTGCTTGCAATGTTGATGGATCTTTGTACCAAATTCACCTATTAAATTTGAATGCAAAAAGTCTATATAAGACTTCACCACTCATAGACTGTTGTTATCAACTCCATATTCTTGGCACCGTGCATCATACACCTAAACTCTCTCATTATAGGCTTGGATAGATTCATTTGGTCTTTGTTTGAATGCGTCTCACTCTATCATTACCATGTCCTTTGTTATTGTAGGTTCAAACCACTTCAAAAACATGATCTTGAGCATCATGAGTAGAGGAGGTGATTCCATATTCATCATAGCAAACCATGAATCAGCTTCATCATGCAAAGTTAGGAGGAAATACCTTGACTGCATTGCTGAATTTAGCACTCCAAACCCTCTCAACAACCTTTTTACCTTTGTAAAATGCTGGCAGGGATTTTCTGCCTTGTAGCCATAATATCTTAGAAGAATTGTGAGCAAATGTGGATCCATTGCTACCATTGGAGCTGTTGACTGAACTAAATCTCCTTAAAGTGCTCAATCTTGAAAGTGTTGTTTATAATGCTGTTGTCGTGAACTTTCCAGGTATTGCATGTTCTTGTGAGCTTTAGGACCTCTTTTGATATTCGGCTTTGAACACAACATTGGCAATCCAGAATATGCAAGCATCTGACCAAACCTAGGCACCTTAATGTTGCAAGTTCGAAATTCAAGGTTGAGCAGCATCCATGCAGCTGATATGGAACTCTTTTTGCAATATTTGCCTTGTGATCCTTAGATGATACGCAAGGTTTTGCTATCCATGAATCAAGTTGCTCCTCAAACTCTTAAAAGCTTCAAAATGATGTTGAATATGGTTAGATAGCCATAGGGCACCCTAATCAACCAAATTCACTAAGATAACCATAGGTCACCCAAACAAATTGCAGCCATTCTTCCACCACATAACCTTTAGGGGCAGCAGCAGCTCCTTGTCTTGTGCTCAGGGTTTGGCAATCGAGGTAGATCAGACCCCCCCTCAACATCCCAAGGTTGCCTAGATTCTACCTGGATTGCCAATATTAGATTTAATCTTAGCATGCAGGCACTGATTTGTGATGAAGTCTCTCGTTTTTCAATCCCAAATGTCTGGGAAATTTGATTATCATAATTGTATGAACAAAGGTGAGTACATGCTCAATAGTGGAAGTTCCAGTGTTCCACTATTGAGCATGTACTATCACATTCAACACAGAACTTGTTTTTTCATATTGTCAGACTCACTTTGCAGTAATTTATTCCATCTCAACACGTTTGTTCTTATCGAGAACAGACTTAGTCTACTCTGAACGCACCGGCAGCCTTTCAGTACGTTTTCCTTGTCCTCTGGCTTACAGTCCCTTGGTATAAATTTGTGAGTGTTGTTCCTCAATTCGCCAATCCTCATCTGCTCGTTCCAAGTTCATTAGTATGTTTCTCTTCAACAACAAGATGAAGCCTGTTGTGCTGGTTTGTCTCCTCATAATGGCTCTTGTTTTTCAGGGCTTCCACTTCAACGTTCTCTCTGAATCTTGTAATCCTGGGGACAAAGTCTGCACTGGCAAGATATATGGGAAACTTAGTGGTCATAACTGTCAGAGGAAAGGTGGGAAGCAGTATGGATACCAGGGCAATTGTCTGCGTATCAACCAGGCGATCGGATATGAGGGAGGATGCTGCTACTTGAGCTGAATGAGTCGGAATGACTTGAAAATTAATAACCATAAATAAATCTGGTTTTTGGCTTGAACAATAACTGCCCTAGGTGCACCTGAGCGAGAAAATGGGGAGATGGGGCGGCTTTGAACAGGATCGCATATGGAGCGCATCACGGATCCGTCGCATCTTCAGCTTTCTGGGTCTTCCAGAGTTGTTCATAGTGCTATATATATCATTGTAAGCGTAGAAATAAAAGCACCAAAGTTCTTACAAGGTTTAAAGGCTGAAATCATGGTTCAATCAAGAAAGTGCAAAAAACAAAGCCTACTAACTCCAAATCAGTGCAAGAATAAGTAAGTGACATCTTGTTGCTCAGCAGACTTGTTAACAGAAACAGACTAATCAACTTGAAATGAGTCATGAATGGAGGAGCAACATCCCAATTTTTAGTGTTAAGAAGTTACCCTACAAGCCTGGGCTGGGGCAATACTATTATACCATGTGTAGCGGGCATTATTAAATCATGCGTTGGGAAAACTTCAAGTAGCTATAAAAGCTAAATAGTACATTTTCGACTCCCTAAATGAACTAAAGCCTTAGGAGGAAATGTAAAAAAGAGTCAACTGGAATGTTGTCCATCTCTAATGTCATTGTAGCCATCATTGAATAAAGTCAAATTAATCAAATCCAATCTGACAGCATTCGTCTTCCGGCTCTCAAGCAAATTCAAGGCATAATATTCAGAATGTTTTAGTTATGTACAAAATTCTGATAAAAACCACTGGTCATAGCCCAGTCAGGCGTGGTTGTAAGGGTCCTCCTTGGGAAGCTTGGAGTTTTGAGTAATTTATTCATGAACAAAACTCAAACACCACATAATTCTTCTTGGTATTTATTACATTATACTCCATATCAGGTGCACACACCACCTGCACAATATGTTGCAGTCGTTATAGCAACCCGTGACAGTCGGGTTCTTGCATTGCGCACATGTTTGCTTCATAGTGATGGAGAAAGTTATCACCGTTTGAGTGTTGTATATGCTAACGTTTCCTCAGGCGAATACAGTACATCCAAAGTTTGGGACCGAACCACGCTTATATGCAGCTCATAGGAATTTGTACCCAGAACAGGAAACATTCCATTCACTAGTATGATCTGAAAATTTCTCGTTTCCTACATATGGAGATCCTGTTAAGGCTTGGCAGTTAGGCTGGGTATCACCACATAATTGCACTCAATATCCTCGTTCTCCATGTTCTCCATGCAGCAAGTATACCACTTGGACAGAGCAAAGTCGTACGCAACAGGAGGCCACACCCCATGGCTTTCCTTCCTATAGAAAACCGAGATGAAAGCGGTGTCCTCGACCAGCCTCACGGTCATATCCTTGTCCCCCACTGACAAACAACAATTGGGTCCAAACAGGTCCGTGGACAGAATCCGCGACACCAAGACCCACGTTGAGTTTTCCTGTTTCATCTCCCAGATCGCCACTCCAATGTCTTCAAATGTCTCTGCATTGAACATGAACGATGCCCAGTAGCATTTCCCCTTGTACATGAAGGCACCTATGTATCCAAAAGACCAGTTTGCCCAGCTATCGTCTTCCTGTTCTTGTTCTTGTTCGTTCCGTGCTGGTGGCGAGATAGCTACATGAGACCAAGCTCTGGAATGCGGATCGTAAGCTGGGAATATGTTCTCCCCAGTGTAGAAGAAAGCACACCCTCGGAGAGGTGATCCCAATGAGTTTGAAGTGCTGAAGAGCGGGCCTTCATGCCAAGAACACGACTCTGATTCGTACTGCAGTGAGCAAATTTGGTCGTCATCATCATCTTCTGTCGGGCCTTCAACAGGCGTCTGGTACTTCTGGTACAGTATCACGACCTGGTAAGAGCTACTGTCTGCGTTTATTTCTGCTTCCATGGAGATGTTGAGGTAGGCTGGGCGTGGACGATCCGGAGAGGCAATTGGAGCAGCCGGTAGTGCCTTCCACATGTTGGTGATCGGGTTTCCCACAGCTAAAGTCACCGAGTCTCTATGTTCCATGAGCATGCCACAGACAAGTCCATTGGAAGAACACAAGCCCACGAAACGCGAACCTGATGGGCCCAATGGAAGACTGCATCTCTTACGTTGGTTCAAGCTCAGGTGTGTACGCCATAGCTCGGTGTGATTCTCCAGCTCCATGCCATAATCAAAATGCTCCTCGTCATAGCGAAGCTCCCTACAGAGCCACTTGCTTCAACGATCATGATGAAAGCAGCAAGCTTACCGGTCAACAGGCGGATCCGTCCGCACTCTGAGCACAGCCCAGGGTTTGAGCGATGGCTTGTACAGCTGCACGAAACGAGGAGCGAGCACAGCATCATACCAGGACTTGCAGACAGCCCGCAATGTGAACAACTCTGGAAGACCCAGAAAGCTGAAGATGTGGAGCACAAGCGATGGCTCCGTGATGCGCTCCAGATTGCCGCAGCGACCCCCATCCTGTTCAAAGGCGCCCCATCTCCCCATTTACTCACTATTAGGGTTTTTGACTTTAAACGTAGTGCAGCTGGAACCGCACTACAAGCTTAAATAATGCAGATAAGGGCGCAGACAAGAGGTAATGTATGAGCTGGCCGTCAGTAGAAAGGCTGTGGAGCTTGCTTGTTGGAAGGGCAAGGCACCGCGACAGTGAGTTGGGATCGGAGGCTACTGTTTCTCTTAGTGCTCTGGATCGGCTCTGTAGCGACAAGATGAAGGTGAAGGTTGTTCTGGTCTGTTTCCTTTTGATAGCTCTTAGCTTCTACATGACTTTTGCTTTGGAAGGCGACTACTTCAACATTCTCAAGCTTGCAGCCTGTGATGAAGAGGACAGAGCCTGCACAGATCTGCAGACAAGCCCACGAAACGCGAACCTGATCCATGGGCCCAATGGAAGACTGCATCTGTGACGTTGATTCAAGCTCAGGTGTGGACGCCATAGCTCGGTGTGATTCTCCAGCTTCATGCCATAGTCAAAAAGCTCCTCGTCATAGCGAAGCTTTCTTAGTAACACTGTGAGAATCTACAGAGACTTTGCTCAGTTTGCTTCAATGAGAGACTAAGAAGCAAACGAAGCTGGTCAATAGGCGGATCTGTCCGCAGCCTGAGCAGGGCCCAGGGTTCGAGCGGTGGCTTGTAGCCTTGTACAGCTGAGCGAAACGAGGAGAGAGCACAGCATCATACCAAAACTTGCAGACAGCCCGCATTGTGAACAACTCTGGAAGTTCCACAAAGCTGAAGACGTGCCAGAGCACAAGTGATGGTCCGTGATGCGCTCCAGATTGCCGCAGCGAGCAGGGCAGTTATTGAAAGTGTTCAAGACAAAAACCAACAAACTTTTATTTATGGTTATTCATTTTCAAGTCATTCTGAATCATTCAGCTCAAGTAGCAGCATCCTCCCTCAAGTCCGATCGCCTTGTTGATACGCAGACAATTGCCCTGGTATCCATACTGCTTCCCACCTTTCCTCTGACAGTTATGACCACCAAGTTTCCCATATATCTTGCCAGTGCAGGCTTTGTCGTCATCATCACAAGATTCAGCGAGAGCGTTGAAGTGGCAGCCCTGAAAAACAAGAGCCATTATGAGGAGACAAACCAGCACAACAGGCTTCATCTTGTTGTTGAAGAGAAATAGACTAATGAACTTGGAACGAGCAGATGAGGATTGGCGAATTGAGGAACAACACTCACCAATTTATAGCAAGGGACTGTAAGCCAGAGGACAAGATAAACATTCAGACTGAAAGGCTGCCGGTGCGTTCAGAGTAGACTAAGTCTGTTCTCGATAAGAACAAACGTGTTGAGATGGAATAAATTACTGCAACGTGAGTCTGACAATATGAAAAAACAAATTCTGTGTTGAATGTGATAGTACATGCTCAATAGTGGAACACTGGAACTTCCACTATTAAGCATGTACTCACCTTTGTTCATACAGTTATGATAATCAAATTTCCCAGACATTTGGGATTGAAAAACGAGAGACTTCATCACAAATCAGCATCTTGTTGCTCAGCAGACTTGTTAACAGAAACAGACTAATCAACTTGAAATGAGTCATGAATGGAGGAGCAACATCCCAATTTTTAGTGTTAAGAAGTTACCCTACAAGCCTGGGCTGGGGCAATACTATTATACCATGTGTAGCGGGCATTATTAAATCATTGTGTTTAAACATGGCTTGATCGTTGCGAAAACTTCAAGTAGCTATAAAAGCTAAATAGTACATTTTCGACTCCCTAAATGAACTAAAGCCTTAGGAGGAAATGTAAAAAAGAGTCAACTGGAATGTTGTCCATCTCTAATGTCATTGTAGCCATCATTGAATAAAGTCAAATTAATCAAATCCAATCTGACAGCATTCGTCTTCAGGCTCTCAAGCAAATTCAAGGCATAATATTCAGAATGTTTTAGTTATGTACAAAATTCTGATAAAAAAACACTGGTCATAGCCCAGTCAGGCGTGGTTGTAAGGGTCCTCCTTGGGAAACTTGGAGTTTTGAGTAATTTATTCATGAACAAAACTCAAACACCACATAATTCTCCTTGGTAATTATTACATTATACTCCATATCAGGTGCACACACCACCTGCACAATATGTTGCAGTCGTTATAGCAACCCGTGACGGTCGGGTTCTTGCATTGCGCACATGTTTGCTTCATAGTGATGGAGAGTGTTGTATATGCTAACGTTTCCTCAGGCGAATACAATACATCCAAAGTTTGGGACCGAACCACAACACAAGCTTATATGCAGCTCATAGGAAACATTCCACGCCCAGCTGGTATGATGCTGTGCCACTCACCAATTTTTTCAATCAATGACATTAGAGATGCTCCTCAACCTTGGAGCACTACAGCAAGGCCGTGCCGTGCACGCCACCATCGCCACCACTGCGGGTTACATAACATAGGCTCGCCCCGCTACAAAACATGTCACCGGGGCAGCTATTGCCAACACCAGCATATCCTATAAAGCTGAGCTGGCGAAAATCACTAGCAAGTTTACACCTGTTGCTAATTTTATACATGAAATGGACAAACGTATGCTTATATAATTGGTTTGTCCTTCCCTATGGATCTTTGTTATATCAACTTACATGGTAACTTGCAAAGGCTAACATCAGACAAAGAGAAGAGCTAGTGTTTTGCTATTGGAGTGGAGGAAAATGGCTCGTGGAAGGATACTTCTTGTGATTTTGATGAGCACCAGCATCAATTGTTCCACGCTGGGCTCGTTGTCAGTGATGAACCAGCAGGCCGAGCTTGGGAGCTTGTTCCAAGGCAGCGTGTCTCCGGGAGGTCCTTCAATGCATCGACAGCCAGAATGAGAAGCGCCCGGATAGACCGACGAGTGTGGATCAGGAAGGCTCAATCGGAAATGAAATGTTCATCCAGGGTCAGGCTAGTCCATCACCCGGCCCATCCAAGGACAAAATGAATCTTCTTGTTAATTATAAGATATAAGTAATATATTTAGAATTGACAGAGCAAACTTTTTGATTTTTTAAAAATCAACTTGCATTATATAAGATTTACATGGTCCTTATATAAGAACAAAATTGTTTCTTTCCAAAGTAAAATCCAATTCCGTCATTCCTTGGATAAGCTGCCTTGCAGATGGAATGCTATCCCAATCCATAGAATTGTGATGGAAATTCCTTAAACTTCGATCTCTCTTGCGTGCATTTTTAAATACCACTTCCAAATCTATATTTGGGAACGGACAAGATGAGACAAGTGTAAAGCAGCATCCCTAATCCCCACACATTGCTGGCTGTGATATAGCACCATTGAGCATCGAGCATCGCTTCGGGGGACATATGATCCCACGTCTCACCCCCACACTCGTTCCATGGATCCTTTATCCAGCAAGCCATCCCAAAGTCGGACACCTTTAGGACATAAAACTTCCCAGGTCACGGGTACTTCAGCAAAACATTCGCAGGCTTCAGATCACAGTGGATGATCTCGTTATCATGAACTCTCTTTAACGTCTTGGTGAGAGTTATGACGATCTTTGCAGATTCTTCCCCATCAAGCTGCCCCTTGTACTTGATCCGGTCGTGAAGGCTGCAATTGCACAGCTCAAGAACAAGGTGGTACACCTCCCCGTACTGATTGGGCTCTTCTTGTACGATCTGCTCAAAGTGGACTCATCCAAACACCTCTAGCATAACCATCACTCGAGCTTCAAACAGCCCATCGGACCCATGGACTGTCTTGATCACAAAAACCTCATCACTCCTTTGGAATGCCATTGCTTGCCTTCCACCCCAATCGATTTCTCTAGTCTATAGTTCTTTACTAGCGTTGGGTATTCTAGAACTTCTTATTCAAGACCGTGTGTTGGTTGAAACACTCCATCTTTTGCCTAGGTTTTTTGTGCATATAATTCTTCAAGCTAACCATCTCGAATGAAAAATGTAACCTTAAAATCAAAACTGCTCTAGAGCTTGTTTGTAAAGGTAGAATCTTCGTTTAAGTATCTTTTATTTTTAAAGGTATCATGTTTAAGTGATAACATTTAGGTAATTTTCCTGGAATGATTCTCCAGAGCTCCGCGCGATCAGAGTCCATACACTCGCTGCTAGCGGCGCTCAAGGTATGTGCTAGGACAAAGGATCTTGCACGGGGCAGGGAGATCCATCATGCGGCCTCCAAGAAGTTTGGAGAGGCCAACATCTACATCGCCAGCGGTCTCGTGGCCATGTACGCCAAATGTGGCTGCTTGGACGAAGCCGCGGGAATTTTCCAGGGGATGGAGCAGCGAGACGTGGTTTGCTGGACTGCGCTCATCGTGGGCTACGTCCAGAATGGAGCTCCGGAGATAGCACTGGATTTGTTCTCGCAGATGGAAAGAAGTGGCTGCGATCCAAGCGGCCCCACTCTCCTGGCCCTTCTCAAGGCTTGCGTGATTCTGGACGAGAGAGAACGAGCAGGGATCGAAAATGGGAAGTTCTTCGCGGGGAGGATGAAGCTGCTCGAGAGAACCATGGCGATCCACGCTCGAGCTGCCAAGAGCTCGGATAGCATGCTCTCGCGGTACGCTCGTTTGGCAACTTGTCTCGCGGATACCTACGCCAAGTGTGGAAGCATGAGAGACTCTTGGCGAGTTTTCGATGGGATTGAGAACCACGACGTTGTCTCCTGGACGGTATTGGTTCTGGGATACGCTCAAAACCGGCAGGAAGATTTGGCTCTGGAGCTCTTCTCGCAGATGGAAGCTGCTATGATCAATCCAGATTGCTCGAGTTTTCTCGCGGCTGTCAAAGCTTGCTCTAGTCTGGCCGTGCGAGAGGAGATTGATGCGTCGTTGGCTGTGAAGATCAAGAGCTTGGAACGAGCCATGGCGATTCACTCTCACGCATCAAACTCTCGCTGCTTCAAGTTGGAGGCGAGGAAACATTTACACTTGGCGAACGCGATGGTGGACTTGTATGCCAAGTGTGAAAGTTTAGAAGATTCTCGCAGGGTGTTTGATTCGATGGAGCAGCACGACATCGTTTCCTGGACATCGATCATCACAGGCTATGCTCACGAGAGCCAAGATGGAGAAGAAGCTTTGCTTCTCTTCTCTTGCATGCAAGAACAAGGATTTAAACCCGATCGTTTAGCTTGCGTCGCCGCTATCAAGGCTTGTAGCGTAATTGCCGAGAAGAAACAACGCAAGAGATGGGATTTAGACGTAGAATCTCTCGAGAAAGCAATGAAAATCCACTCGTGGATCTCGCAGCTTGGCCTGGAGAGAGATCCATCGCTTGCTAGCAGTCTGGTTGATATGTATGCCAAGTGTGGAAGCTTGATCGTGGACGCTCGCCGGGTATTTGATAAGATCTTAGATCGCGACGTAGTCTCGTGGAACTCTTTCCTGTTTGGATGTGTTTACATTGGTGAGGACGAGCTTGCGTTGGAATGCTATGCGGCCATGGAAGTTGCTCCCAACTCTCAAACATTTCTTGCGTTGTTGCAAGCTTGCGGGAACCTGGGAGATTTGAAGCTCGGTAAGCTCTTCCACGGACAGATTCTCCGGCAGGGACTGGAAGGGAGTCCTGTGGCGATTTCCCTGCTCGACTTCTACTGTAAATGCGGGAGCGTCGAGGTCGCCGAGCTTGTGTTTGAGAGCTCCATTGCGTCTCCCGACACTGTGGCATGGAATACTTTGATTGCAGGACATGGCGCTCGAGGAGACGCCATCGCTGCGTTCCAAGCGTTTCGGAGCATGCGAGTGCAAGGCGTGGATCCGGACAGTGTCACCTTTGTAGAGATTTTCGCGGCGTGCAGTCACGCTGGGATTCTCGATCGAGGACGGGAATTCTTGGATGGAATGTGGTCCAAGTTTGGGGTGGCTGCTCACATCGAGCACTTTCACTGCATGATCGACGTTCTTGGCCGTGCCAGTAACGTCGAGGATGCCATTGCTCTAGCGAGGAGAATGCCATTCCAGCCAAATAGCGTGACATGGACCACGATTCTCGACGCATGGAGGAAAAGATACACTTGAGGAAAAACTTTGATGTATATTTGAGGAGTCGCGCCAAACAATCCTTGAAGGGGTGATCCCTGTTGGAGTTGGTTTTGCGGCTACCAGCGAGGTTATGCAGTTGCTGAGCTTGACAGCAAGCTTGGTGTTGTAACAAGCTCTTGCCAATCTCTCACATTGGATGTTTGCCACAAAAGTTTCGCAAAGCCACCACCGATTGCCCACGGGCACCTGTGACTTCAGTAAGCACGAGAGCTTTTGCAACTGAACTGGGAAAAGAAACCAGCTCAGTAATGTTTGAATCTTTTCGCTGTGATTTGGACCTGGATAGAAAGATTGACAACATCAGGAAGTAGGACCTTTGAAGTGATGTCTATGTAGTCTGCAACACCTGCTTGGCCACCCAAGACTACATTATCACCTAGTCTGCAGCGAAGGAAAAAGAGAAAGATCTCATACTTACATGCAATTCCGACTTGTCCACAAATTAGCATCCTATCACAACATTGTGTCCAACTTAGGTTATCAAGCTTCATGTTATGCTTGATGGTTGAGGGCAAACCAGAGGGCATTGCAATTTGTCCTTAGAGAGCATAGTTTTTTAACAGTAATTTGCTTAGTATTCAGTATCATACTTTTGTTTTTATTCCTTTATTCTCTTTTAAATTTAGATATATGTTATCCTTTCACCAAATCTAAAATATGCCATCCAAGGCTGCAGATGACGTGTTGTGGTTGTCATATTGTTCTTGTGGTTATGTTATCTTTATATTGAGTTTTTGGTGATATATAGCATGATCTTGTTGATGTTGCTCAAATCTTGATGTATTGTCATTATTAGCTTTCCTAGAATATAATTACATGATTTCTCCTATTCTTGATTTCTTGTCAATCTCCTATTAATATAGAGTATGATTGTGATATTAATTGAAAAGTTATAAATAATGTAGTCTGGTTTTTGAAGGGTGTTTGAGGATTGAGTTTATAAAAAGATGATATTTGAGCTTGAGTGAATTTCTACTAATAAAGAATTTGATTGCTTTGGAGATAATTATGAAGACAAATTGGAGATTTTATTGAGTAAGTGTTAATCCTTAATTTGCCACATGATCCTTTCTATTTGCCTTTTACTCTCTTACAACATTTTCTTATTTCTTGGCAATGCCTTTTCCATATTTATAATATTTCCTTCTCTTAATATGTTGATCATTTGGTCATTTTTTACTCTTATGAGCTTTATTCTCAGTATAGTGTTAAATTGAGTGTTTTCTATCTTTGTCATATTTGGATATTGCGTATGTATGAAGTTGAGAATTTTGTTTTTGCTTTGTTAGTAGAGTTTTTGATTATTTCTGATATTAAGTATTCCTCTATTCCAAAGGTTAAATTAATTTTGCTAAAATTTTGGGTTAAGTGTATTTCCTCTAATGTAAGAGTCTTTACGTTACTATTATTACTAATGAATTTTCTATTTCCTTAAGAGTATGAACTTTTTTATTGATTTTCCCATCTTAAATATTGAGTTTCATACTAAAAAGGTTGAATATATAGAGTAGTTTACTTATCTAGGCTTGGCTAAAGTATTTTATAATAATATATCTCTTGGTCTTTAGCCTTTTTTCTTGGATGGAGTCTCTTATAATAGGAGGTCCTTTCTTATCCAAGTTTTAAGCATATTTCCTTTTTTTTTTTATCCATTTTTATTTTGACAACTATTGAAAATGCTTCTTTCAATACTTCTTTATTCATTTTTTCTTCTTCCATAATGTTTCTTCAATTTTTTTCACTTTTTCTTCTTTGCCCCAATGCTTCAAACTTTTTATTTTAAGAGGGAGTAGAGGGGATAAATAGGAGTCTTACCTATGAGGATGAGTAGATATAGTAATGAAGCAATGACAAATGTATAGATTGTGGAGTGAAAATGAGTGTAACAAATTTGAATGAAATATTTAGCCTTGATACAATGAGGGTAAATAAATTTGATAATGGAGTGAAGTCACACATAGATGAAGACAAGTACAATGAATTAATAGAATTAAACTTTTTTCATTTAAAGAGAGGATAAAGAAAGACCCAAGTTTAACAATGGAGAAAAGAATATGAAAAGTTAATAGCCATAATGTATAGGATGAATAGAGTGAATTTTACTTCCCATGTTGGTGTTATATGAAGACAAAGGTTGTAAATTCAAGTTAACACATGTCTTGAAAACTAATCAAAAGGAAAATGCAAGGATATATTTTATTGATGGTCATGGGTCAAAGTTAATGGTGGTTTCAAAAGATGGTCAATATGCTATTTTAATATCATTTGTTACAACAATGTCTTGTGGATTATAGTTGCCCTCGACATACTTTGCTTTGGTTCATAGTTATAGTTTTAAGGTTAATTTGAGCATTTAGATACTGCACACAAAGTTGCAATTATTTCACCAAAATTCCTTAGTTGTATACCATGGCTTTGGATTTTGTTTCTGTCATGATTGTTAGTAATTATATTAATGGTTTTGTAAGAGTTTTAAGTTCTTGTAGTAGTGTATAATCACTCAAAAGAAGCTCTAAATATTTCATCTAACTTCGTTACCTTTTTAACTTTTTGATGGGAGGATCTATAAATATATATATGTATCAATGTCTATATAATATACTAATTATAGTAGTATAGCATATAGACTATCTATTTAGGACTGAATTTGGTCTATCCATTTCTATATATAAGCAGGAGTGTAAACCTATTTCCATATTCTATGCACTTATATTAATAAATTATGATAATATAAATAAAATCCTTTTCCGCATATTATATATAGCAATGTTTAGTTTACTATTTTATTCTTATTTAGTATTATTTATTAATATAATTGATTAATATATAATTATATTAAGAATTTTAGAAGAGAAGTTGATAAAAAGTTGGATAAGCATTCATAATACTCATAATACATTTGTGGGGATAAAAGATAAACTTTTCTTTAATGATTACATACTTGAGTTTTCTTTGACTAGTTTTAGAGTTAAGCCAAAGGTGCACCAAGATGGAAGACCATCAAGCATAACACATTTAGGCCAAAAGCTTTAACACAAAAAGTAAAGAGTAGAAGTGAAATTTCTAAAGAAGGGTTTAAGGGACAAGCATAAAACAATTAAACAATGAGCATGAAGTGATTAAACAATGAGTATGAAACAATTGATAACAAATCTCTAAAAAGGGACATAAAAATGACTAATACCTAGGAGTGTTGAAACCAAAATTCTAGAACCCAAAATCTCAAAGTGGAATAATGTCAAAACCCACTGAAAACCAAGTATTTGAAGTGTTAGACATATTTGGGGATAGGCATATTTGGGGCTAAACATATTCAACCTTTAAATGATCATTTCCCAAACCTTAAATTTCTATAGAATAGTAGGGGGAAAAATTTTAAAAGAATCAATATGACAAAAAAAAGTTTTACACATCTAGTGGGTGATAATATAAATACTTAGGAGTCTAAGGCTAAAGTGAACATAGATGGACAAATAAAATGAACTATTCAAGAATTAATTTTATCTCTCTTGGGAGATTAGGCTTCCAATCCAAGTGTGGGTGGTATTACCTACTTAGATACTTTATGTGGCTTAATGAAACCTTAGCCATATGACTAAGGCACATTAGTGGTAAAGTTAGTGAGAGTACCCATAAAGCTTGCATTGGGTCATAATATTTCAAAATATTGTTTTGAAATTTTTTATTATGAAAAGGAAGAAAAATGGTTTTCTTACTTAATAACTATTGTATGGATATGTGGTGTGAAAGTCCCAAATGTCATTAAAACTTAGTAGATAAGTCTTCAAGCTCTAATCTAGTAGTGGTGTTGGTGTTATTGATTGGAGAGGATTTGGTGGGGATCAAAAAAAGGATATTGAAGGTTTACGGGCTCTTTTCTTTTATATTTAAACTTCTATGGATTGTCTTTAAAGTCATTCTTTTTGGTTATTTATAATCCACCCCACTTTCTACAAATTCACACCCTTGTGAACAAAAGTTGAGAGTTGCAACTTTCCCAAGATCCCTTCTTTTTTGACATCTTACACCTCAAATTAAGCCTAGTTGGAAACAAATTAGACTTACCAGATGTCAATCTTAATATGTGGTATGATTCCCTTAGCAATAAATAGAATCGGACTTAAGACTTCTTTGATACCAAATGTAAATTTCTGAATTTGGACTTCTCGAGAGGTTATTCAGCTTAGTACTATTCAATTTCAAAGACATTTAACCTCAAGTATTCTAAAACCTTTAACCGATTAAAAAAAAGGTTGCACTCTTATTCATAAACATTTTCCTTCTATATTTAAACCTTTATGAATTGTCTCTCAAATCGTTCTCTTTAGTTGCTTATACCATTAATTAGCTTTTCTTTTATATGCATACTATGAGTTACAACTTAAGAACTTTATTCCTCCTAACTTCTAAATTATCTCATTTGATGAACTTGATAATTAATTTATAATTATGCATGGACTCCTCCATATTTGGTTTTATGAGCCTTCTCTTATGGAGTCAACTTTTTCAGAGAACATTACTTTAACTTGCCAATCTTACTTAATAGGTCATTTAGCTAGTGTAACATAGTTTTACATATAAGTATGTAAGTCATCAAATACTAACTTCCATTCAAAATCATCATTTTGAATATGTGAAATTTACTTTTCTAATCTTGATAATTTTGCATTATAACAAACTTCAAAACCACACTTTTATTGTATAACTTTGATTCTATATATGCCTATAAACCATTTGTACTCGGCTTCCTGGAGACTAATTTATTTAAGTACATTAAAGGGACTCTAGCTCTTAGCTTATTAAAGCCTTTCCCTTCACAAACTTTATGCTCTATCCAATCTAATATGATCATTTTTATACTTTAGATTCTTTATAGTGTCATATTTGCAAGTAACAAACCCTTAAGTTTATACTTGATTCCCCACTTCTAATTTGCATAACCACTCTTACTTATGTCCTTTGATTCCTATTGTTCAATTCTATTCATTTATTATTTACTCTTGGTCTATACATTCCTTTAGCTTATTTTTCTCTATGCTAGAAGGGCCTTGCATTTCTTACTCACCCTTTAATAAATATTTTTAGGGATAAATTTATTCTAGGAAGTGGTTTTTCAATTTGGATATACTCAACCTATAATTTCATATACCAAGATTAACATTATTACTTATGAACCTTTATATGCCCATTACTAGCCATATGAAAATCCTTTTGACCTTATTCATTTTGAATAGATAAAACTTCCCAATTTCTAGTTTTCTTTAATCTTTAGTTCATTGAGCATTATCTATTGCTCTTATAATACTAAACACCTTCTTAGTATTTTAGGTGTTTCTATGCTCTAATAATGGACTTTTTAGGAAATGGGTATTTCCTTCTACAATAATGACTTACTATATCATAATAGAAATAGTTTATCCATTAAAGAATATATCCAACTTTTTTTTTTCTTAACACATAGTCTTGAGAAGTTAAATCCCATTATCTTTAATTAGTTGTCCTTATAGTTATTTTGTCCTATAACTCATTATTAGTGATTCTACACCTTCATCCATATTTGGTCGAAGCACTTTATTTCTATACTTTATATTTTATGCTATGTCAACTTTGTTTCCTTTGGTAAGGATTTCATGAACTAACCATTTGGATTTATTCAAGATATCTTCCAATGAAATACTTGGTGTCTTTACATTATTAGCTTTGTAAGTTTATCTTTATGACACATACTATTTATATTCATATTGATTGCAAAAACTATATTTCACCATTTTTATACCAACTATTGATTAGCCTTTCACCATTGTATTGAAACACAATTCTTTATAAGAAGTTGTTTTCTTCAGTGAATGTTTTCACTAGGCCAATAATAAGATACCCTTTATTCTTATTCTTGAATTTTAGGATTATTTCAACCTTTAACTGGGTACAATATATCTTGGTCGAAACTTTTTATGATAGATGGTATAAACAGTAAATTGATAATATTATAAACATTAAAAACATATTTCAAACATCTATATTTATACTTTTTAAACACAAACTTAATCTAAATAATAAACTTACAAATATACTAGATATCCAAGTTAATAAAGATCCAATAGTAAATATTGATACTAAGCTCCAAAAAACAGATTAGTCCTGCAGCAAATAGCTCATAACAGTCCATCCTTTAGATGATAATTGCGAGTAATAAAAAGAAGCAAAATGGTGGTAAGATTAATATAAAAGACAAAGATAAATGATTATTTAGATTGTATTTTTATATTTTAAAACAATACTCACCATTTTTTAAGTAAAAAGTGCCAGCTCCAAGCCAATCCATGTGGAGTTTTCACACAGCCCGCCTCTGGGTCAGATGATAGCGACGGTGAAGAAGAATCGATGCTACTTGCCTCCTTCTCTGCTAGAAGAAAACCCACTTCTTCTCCTCCTCCCTCAGACTCTCTCCATGCCAATGGCCTCGCGCGATTCGATCTGGCCGGCGCCACGGACTATCCACGACGAGGATCGGCAGCGAATCATGGAGCTGGGGCTGCTGTGCAACGTCCCCATGGCGCTCACTGCCGCGATCCGGCTGGACGTGTTCCAGATCATTGCCAGCGCGGGATGCGACGCGATGCTCTCGGCGGCGGAGATCGTGGCGAGGATCCCCGGATGCCAGAGCCCGGCGTTGGGCGGCATTGTCTTGAATCGCATTCTAAGGGTTCTTGCGAGCAGGGGGATATTTCGCGAGGACGTCGAGCGCGATGATCCTGCCCCGGCGGCCATCCGGCGCTACGGCCTCACCAATCTCTGCCGCTTCCTCCTCAAGGACGATCGTGGCGCGTCACTGGCGCCGTGGATCTCCCTCAACCACGACGAGATCTTGATGCGGCCGTGGCAGTTCTTGGCCGATGCCGTGCTGAGCGGCGGGCAGACCAGTCCATTCTCGCTCGCGCACGGCGGCGAGCATTTCTTCCAGCTCGCGTCGCGCAGCGATCGGCTGGATCGCCTCTTCACGTCGGCAATGTGCGATCACTCGATGATCTTCCTGCCCGCGATCCTGGACGAGTACCGGGGATTCGCCAGTGCCGGCACGATCGTGGACGTCGGCGGGGGTGTCGGCGTCGCGCTGCGCGACATTCTGGCCGCGCATCCCAGCATCCAGCACGCGATTAACTTCGATCTTCCCCACGTTATAGCCCGAGCTCCAGAGCTCGCTGGTAAGTTCCCTTGATCTCGTTCTTCCTTTGCCTGGTAGAATATCTCGCTATGCTAGGAACTATCCTCCGCGATCTTAGAACTTTTGGGGAGATTTTATCCTCTTTGGCCTAAGAAGGAAAGTTTGTGTGTTCTACCTATAGGTGTGAAGCACGTCGCCGGGGACATGTTTGACGAGATCCCACAAGGAGATACGTTCTTGATCAAAGTAAGAACGACTTCCTTGCTCTTTCGCTTTAGTCAGCCTGCGAGCTTTTCTTTCTTTTAGCTGGTTCTTCACGACTGGAGCGACGACGACTGCCTTAAGATCCTTGGGAACTGTCACAAATCGCTGGCCAGCCATGGCAAGCTCGTCATCGTGGATGCCGTGCTGCCCAGCGGCGTGGAATACGACTTGGGATCTCGTCACGTATTGGCCATGGATTTGCTGATGCTATCCTGCTGCCCGGGAGGCAAGGAGCGAAGCCTGCAAGATCTGGAGGCGCTCGCCAAGGCCGCCGGTTTTACTCCGCCGCGAGTGGTGCTCACTGTCGACTACTTGTCAGTGATTGAGCTGCACAAGCAGGAGAAAAAGAGCCACCACCCAAAACGTCAAACTTGTACACCGGCCTAGGCCTAGACCTTTGTTGCGAAGAAAACTACAATGTTTAAGAAAACTACATTGTACATACATCTTAGATTTTCTACATACACTATAGAAGAACTATAACTTAAATATAAAAAGTTGACGAGGTGAAAGGCGCAGGCCACCATTTCTTGACCTCGTGAACGTTTCATACACTCGGATGAGTTTTTTGGGATGGGTTTGAACTAGCTGTATTGCTCACTTTGCAAATTGATGCTCCTAGCGCAACGATTTAAAACCGTGGCCTGCCTCAAGTTACAAGTGAAGTGAAGAAAGCAAAACAAACCTAGGGGATAATCAAGCATTTCAAAGCAATTTCTTGCATCGAGCCTTGCGCATAGAATCGCTTCCACTGCAGCTGCCATGAATGGAATCTCCCACAGAGCATAAACAACAAATTGGTGCAAAAACCTTGGAGGCACGAGCGTGCAAAAGCATTTCAAGCTGCTCGATTGAGAGCTTATCAGAGTCCATGAAACGGCCCATGTAAAGAAAGTTCACAAAGTGGGAGATTATCGCTTTGCCCAGAGCAATGTAGAAAACGCCATCTTTTGAAGGAACTTCGTCCAGCATCCTCCGTAACACGGAAGAGCGGCTCTTATATAAGGCAAGACACTAGAATCGATCAGATGAGTCCTTCAAACGAGATTCGAATTTGTTACCAACACAAAACTATGGCAATTGACGACTTCCCAACACATTCCGCCTGAAGTATATCCAGGAGGGTGGGCGGGGGTGGCGGAGGAATGACCCGTAGTGGTCCCTCATAATCAATGGCTGGTGTTGCCAAAGACTGAAAGGCTTTCTTCATGGCTGACCGTTCGAGGCGTGGGACTTGGTACATTAGTAAGGTATCAAAGAATGGACGTCGAGTTCCACGAGTTTTTCTGAATTTCAGTAGACGATCTCGTCAGTAACAAGAAAACCAACACGTACCAATGTAGAAAAAATCTATAAATTGCTGAAAATTCTATTCTAGTGCTTCGGGCTGCTGAACGTTTCGTACACTCGGAGGAGATTTTGCGGTTGACTTTGAACCAGCTGCACGTATTTCTCACTTTGCAAAAAGCCATAATGGTTGATGGTCCTGGCGCAGCGATTTAAAACCGTGGCCATTGTGGACTGCCACCAGAAATAAGGATGAAGTGAAGTGAACGAGAAAGCAAAGCAAACCTCTGAAAGGGGATAGTCAAGCATCTCAAAGCAATTGCTTGCATTGAGCCTTGCGCATAGAATCGTTTCCACTGCAGCTGTCATGAATGGAATCTCCCACAGAGCAGCTGCATTGGAAACAAGAAGTTGGCGCAAGAAACCCTGGAGCCACGACACTTACCAACGTGCAAGAGCCTTTCCAGCTTCTCGAGTGCGAACTTGTGTGAGTCCACGAAACGGCCCGTGTAAAGAAAGTTCACAAAGTGAGAGATTATCCCTTTGCCCATAGCAATGTAGAAAACGCCATCTTTTGGAGGAACTTCGTCCAGCATCCTCCGCAACACGGGAGAGCGGCTCTTCTGCAAGGCAAAACAATGGAATCAATCAGATAAAACGAGCTTCAAAGTTGTTACCAGCACAAAGCTATGGCAATTGACGACTTCCCCGTCGATGTGATCACAATCTGGTGGCTGTGCGGTGGCCTGAAGCATAAGGTCTCCATCTTTCTTCTCGATCCAGGAAGTAACAACGTCCGTGGCGACGGCGACGCCAGGTGGCGCAGGTGATCGGCAATAATCCATGGAGGGCTGTGTAAAAAACTCAAGAGATTTCTCCCACATCCGAATTGTTAGCAGTGGGTAGTCGGTCTTAAACTTTGAATAGCCAGGCAGTGCAACGTTATGGTTCATCTCCCGAGCAGCTCGAAAAGTAATCTCGTTCATCAAGGCCTGATCATGGATGGATCAATCAAAGTGCTAGTTTTGTTTAGCATATGTACCTTCAGCTTGGACGCGTTAGCAAGCTTTAGAAGATCGAGCCAGTTCAAGCCATGAGTTCCCTTGAGTTGGTTCACTGCTGCCTGTTGGAGGCCTGGGATTTTGTATATCACTCCAGCGGAGAATATAGCTAACAGAGAATGCACGTCCAGTTCCACGAGTTTCTCTGAATTTCAATAGATGATGCTCGTCAGTAACAAGTAAACGCGACACTTACCAGTGTAGAAAAAATCTAGAAATTGCTGGAGCACAGTGGCGGGCACCTCGAGTTGAATGGAGAAAGTATCATCAGTGAGATGCGCTGCAATCTGTGGAGAGCGGTCCACGAGCACGAGCTTGTGAGCGCGGCAGGATGTGTCTTTATCTTTCGAGAAGACAGCCACATCCGTGAAACGCGAGCGATCCTTCACGGAAAACATGGAACCCTTAAATCATTGTCAATTGAAGGAAATATTTGTCTTCACTAAGATCGAATATGCTAGAATACTTTTAAAACATTCGGAAGACCTCTCCATGAAGAAGAGCGATCGCTCCCCGACGAGCTTCCTGATGGAGCTGGGCCAGGAGCCACGGACGAGCTTGTTGTGATTGGTGAAGATGAGCTTCAATCCATCGGGGGGATTCACCACCAAGGACGTCTCTTGATTGTCTCTTACAGATATGATATATATTTTGCAAATTCTAGAGTGTATTAATGAATATAATCTTAACGAGCAGTTTCTTGACCTAAGGTGCCTGCATGATGGGGTTTGAACCAGCTGCACTTTCATCATAACTGGCGAAGCATTTTACAACCATGCTCATTGTGGACTGCCTCAAGTATTATGCGCAAGGCTTGATGCAAGCAATTGTCTTGAGATGCTTGACTAGTTTTGCTTTCTCGTTCACTAGACTTCATTCTTAGAATCGCTTCCACTGCAGCTGCCATGAATAGAATCTCCCACAAGTAGCTGCAATGTGAACAACACTTTGGAGCAACAAACCTTGGAGCCACATACCTTAATATCGCACAAACATACCAGCGTGCAAGAGCATTTCAAGCTGCCCGAGTGCGAGCTTATGCGAGTCCACGAAACGGCCCCTGTAAAGGAAGTTCACGAAGTGGGAGATACACCCTTTGCCCAAGAAAACACCATCTTGTGGAGGAACTTCGTCCAGCATCCTACGCAACACGGGAGAGCGGCTCTTCTATAGGCAAGATAATAAAATCAATCAGATAAATCGTTCAAAACGAGCTTCAAAGTTACCAACACAAAGCTATGGCAATTGACGACTTCCCCGTTGATGTGATCACACTCTGGCGCTCGAAGCATAAGGTCTCCATCTCTCTCCTCGATCCAGGAAGTAACAGAACGCTCAATGACAGTGGTGACGCCAGGATTGACCGCTAGTCGGCAAATTTCAGAGGATGGTGCAAAGAACTGAAGAGCTTTCTCCCATATCTGAATGGTGATAGTTGGTCTTAAATTTTAAATAGCCAGGCAGTTTAACAGTATTATTCATATCCTGAGTAGCTAGAGACTTCATCAAGGCATCTCAATCGAAGTGCTAGACTAATAGTATATGTACCGGCAACTTGGACGTGTTAGCAAGCTTTAGAAGATCGAACCATGAGTTTTCTTGAGTTGCTTCATGGCTGACTGTTTGAGGCGTAGGATTTTGTATATCACTCCAGCAGAGAAAGAACGGACGTCCAGTTCCAGAAGCACATCTGAATTTCAGCTCATGACCCTCACCACTGTAGAAAAAGTTTATAGATTCCAGGAGCACAAATGGAGGAAGTACCATAAGTGAGTGATTCTTCTCCCACTGGTGAGGACATCCAAATAAGCACTCGCTCATCGCCGCCGAGGCCAATCCCAACACTTTCCTCCCAACCAATGCCAGCCTCTTCTCCTGGAACCTCATGCTCGCAGCCGAGCCGGGCATCTCCATCTCTTCGCGCAGCAGCTCCACGGCTTCAAGCACGACGTCTTTAACTTCGCCACCGCTTTCCAGAGTTGCCAGAGACTCGAGAGCTCTATGGTCTGTTCCACTCCAGCCGCGTCCAGCCCGACGAAGCCATCCACAACGTCCTCCACGTCTACGGCAAGCATGGCGGCCTGGAAGACTTCTAGTCCATGGAGCCTCATCTCTTCCACAGCCTCAACTTGGAAGATATTGGCTTGGACAGCGCTGCGGTGGCCAGCGCTCTGGATTCCTGCTGCTCGCTCTCCCAGGGACGAGCAATCCACCAGTCCAGACCCCGGATCCAATCGTAGAGACGGGGCTAAGTAGCTTGCGGGGAGATGTGGACGAGTATGATCAAGGCTCACTCGTCTGCCTGGTAGAGCCAAGATCCTCGCTGGGATGGAGCAAGATCATGGAGTGATGCAGGAGCTGGATATGTGCGTGCGTGATCGATCTTCTCGCAAGAACTGGGAAGCTGGAAGCCCTTCTCCTCAAAATGCGTCACCTTCACCACTGTCTTGAGCGCCTGTAGGCTCCATCAGGATCTCCGAGACGATGACGAACTCTTGACCGACCAGAGATCCCAAAACGTGGCGAGGAATCCTGCTAGCTTCTTCTCGCTTGGCTCTGCTCGATGCAGATGTTTCGCAGTGAAACATAAGCTCCAGAGTCATCTCGCATCTGTCCGGCTGCTCGAGCACCTCTGTGAACATCTCCGTGAGTGGTACACGAGCCAAGTAACGTCGTCCAAGCCACCGTATCAGCCTTACAAGGCATTCTCTTCATCACGAGCTCCGCGGCCTCCAAACATCCAGCTCTTCCCAGCAGATCGATCAGGCACATATAGTGGTCGATTGCTGGCTTCATGTCGCAAGCTTCCACCATTGTTCCAAACCACTCGGTCGCTTGATCGACGAGACCACCGTGGCTAAATGCTGATAAGACGCTTGTGATCGTCCTGTTGTCCGGCTCCAGTCCTTCTAGCTGCATCAGCCGGAAGAGTGTTGTGCTCTCTTCCCAGTCTCCATGCTGTGAGTAGCCGGAGATTATAGCACTCCACAGCACTACGTCGCCTTTGGCCTGGATAGCGTCGAAGAAGTCTCGAGCAGTTCGCAAGCTCCCACATGTCGCATACATATCGATGAGAGCAGTAGCTACGAGGCCGTCCAGTTCGAGCCCGCTGCCGGAGATGCTCGAGTGAATTGCCTTTCCTTGTGACAAGGCCGAGGACTTGTCGGAGCAAACGCTAAGCACCGATATCAGAGTGATAGGATCGGACTTCTCTCCTTCCAAGTCCATGGTTTGAAAGACTTGGAACGCTCTGTCTCCGTCACCATGTTGCGCATACGCCCCAAGCATCGACGTCCAAGCGCACCTATCCTTCCCTTCGATTCCCGCAAACACAGCTCTCGCATCTTCCAAGTCACCACACTTCCCATACATGTTCACCAACGCACTTCCCACCGCAACGTCGGTTTCCAATCCCTGCTTCGCGATTTGCGAGTGAATACGCCTGCCTTCTTCCAGAGCTCCAAGGCTCGTGCACGTATCAATGACGCTTGTGTATCCAACTCTGTCCAGCTTCACTCTCTGCGCTCGCATGATCTCCAAAACCTCCAAGGCGGCCCGACCCTGACCAGAATGGGAATAAGCAACGATCATCGCAGTCCAAGATATGACGTCCCTGTTCTCTATCCTGTCAAAAACCCGCCTTGCAGCCCCGAAGTTCCCATGCTTCCCATACATGTGAAGCAGTGCGTTACCGACGACGACGTGAGACTCGAGTCCACTTTCCATCACATTTCGATGAACGCTCGACCCCTCAGCGGCCAGTTTCGGATCCGAGCATGCGAAGATGACACTGCTGAACACAAACTCGTCGGGCTGCACACCTTGGAGCAGCATCTGCCGGTAGAGTTTCACTGCCTCCTCACACTGTGCCTTCTGAGAGTAGACAACCACGATGGCATTCCACGAAACCAAGTCCCGGACCTCCATACCATCAAAAACCGCTCGAGCAGCTCTTGCATCCCCCGAACACCTCCCGTACATATTCAATAGAGCAGTGCAAGCCACCACGTCCGACTCAAATCCCCCCTCCACCATCCTGGCATGGATCTCCAGTCCCGCTGCCAGGCCCCTGGCACCACTACACGAATCCAGCACACCCAAGAAGGTGACCCTGCTCGGCTTCACACCCTCCAAGTCTATCCTCCGGAACACCTCCCAGGCGTCCCTGCTATGCCCATGCCGGGCATACGCCGCGATCATCAAGTTCCAGGAGAAAACGTTGCGGTCGAGGATGGCCTCAAACACCCTGCGTGCCTCGTCAACCTTGCCACACTTCCCATACATCTCGATGAGATAGTTCCCGATGTAAGTCTCTCGATCACGTCCACACTGGATGATATGTGCATCAACACGTATCCCAAGCGTCAGTGATCTCGAGCTTCCACACTTCCTGAGGAGATCCGAGTAAACCGCAGAGTCGACCCACTTCTTCCTTTCCAGCCACACCACAGTATCGTCGAGCGGCTCTTGGTACGCTTTGGAGAATTGCATCAAGGGAGACCCTTTATAAATCTGTATCATACAACGACACAGCAACCTTTGTCCTAGTGATCAGCACATTGAAATCTCACAAAATGGAAACTCAATGTGTACTGACCGGAGGTTTTCTCGTAGACAGGTCTTGGGCGAGCTTCCATCACTAAAGAGAGCCTTGAAACATCTTCACTGACGCCGCCGGTGGGTAGCGTCAGATCTTTTGCCGCACGCGCCTTCCCAATCCGTCGCCACCATCTGCGACGTGCGTCCAGACGGTCCTGTTCTTTGTTCCAGCCTTGGCTTCTTCTTCTACTCCCGCGACCGTCTTGAGGAGCTCGGATTGTAATGACGGGCAGCTCTCACGCAGGTACTCAAAACCATCAGACTGCATCACCACTGTCAAAAAACAAAACAAACCAGCCTCCCGAGTTAGACAACACGCTACACATTGCAAAGCTTAACTGAGGCGCCAGACCTGCAAGGTTGGAAGCAGCGAACTTGAGGCAGACATTTTTGAGCTGAGATGCATGGTGTTGGTCTGCCAACGCAAGCGTAGTCGCCACTGTGTCAACAGTGATCTGTTCACAGAGCCTGGACTCGCACAAAAGTCTTAAACGATCCAGGCAAAACCTATCTGCCGCTGCGAGTAAATGCTGAGCCATCATCGTCGCGGTCGACTGTGACGAAGATCCTGTCATCTCGTTGGTATCGGGCAGACTGTCTTTATATATAAAGTGTAGCATGGCCTATCAAACAAAGAGGACGAAAAGTTGCATGAGAAACAGTTAGTGTGTATAAAAGAAGCTCTTTACCTTGAAGACAGGTGGTTCCATGTCGTCGATTTCGATCACGTCACCATTCTCGTCCTTCATGGGTCCAAACAGCTGCGCTTTGAACACTGGGGATCTCGCAGCCAGTAACAACTTGTGAGCACTGAATGCCTCCCCTTTTACGTTAAAGTTAACGTCCGTTCCTTCACCACTTTCCAACAAAGAAAGGAAATGTTGGCCAATATCGGATTCCGGAACTAACAAAGAGTGTTGCTTCAAGGCTTGCATGGAGGAAACTACGACGCCGACCGTGCAGGTGATTGAAAGACTGTCGTCTTTCAGAAAATCGGACGTCTCGAGCACGGCCCGTCTGAAGAAGCGCTTGTAACCCCTGCAAAGCCAAAACATTTTTTAGTCCTATGCAACTCAAGGAAGAAGAAAAAAAAAACTTACCACATACTGCCTCGATACTTCAGTGTGTAAGGACCACTCTCCAGCGAACGATCAAAGTGGCTGTGGATCTTATGCTTGTTCTTGCCGCTTTGATCCAGAAGCGTCAGCTCGAACAGCGCCCTCACATCCGTCCCTTCACTTGCCAGAGCTATGAACACCGACACGTAGAGCGAGTTGTCCTCGGTGTTCTTCCCATCCGGATAGAAGTAGATCGCCCACTGGTAGCCCCCAACCGTGAATGTGTCGCTCGCAATGTACTTCCCTACGCCCATCCCTTTGGCCAGGGAATAGCCATGGATCGTGAAATGGTGAGATCCATTCACAGTCTCTGTGATGCATCGAGATCGGGAAGGCGTTGCCGTGGATGTGGGACTCCCGACCACTTGCCCTGAATCGTCCTGCAAGACTACCGACGTCCGTGCCATGGAATGGCCTAGACGAGCATTCTAAGACCGACTTCCACGCCCTAAAAACCTCGAATCGCTCTGCTGGTCACGAATCAGCAAGAGAATCTACCACAGATCGAAAATCTGCACCTGCGAAGGGCGGTGGGGACGAAGCAAGAGCCCCCGATCTGGACACCGCCATAGCCGTGGCACTCACGTTTGAAACAAAACCCTAGCGCTACATTCTCTCTTGCTGGTGTTTATATATTCGAGCCGTGATGTGGCACGTCCAAGCCCGTTGATCGTCACGTTGGCCACACAAAGCATCGGACGGCTCGCTTCACCTTCTAGTAAGCTTCAACGGTTGGATGGGGCGTTCCAGAGCTTTTAAATTTCTAGGGTTCTAGAGACGCGGCTATGGCTGACTTGGGGGTGAAATTTCCCTCGTTCTTGCCCCCGGAGGCCTCGCATTTGAAGGAGCAAGCTGCGCGGATCATGGCGTCGAGGATCAAGAGGCTGCCAGTGACGGTAAGGCGCTCTAAGCTATGGAAATTCGCGAGGAAAATCTTTAGTTTCACAGACGGAGCTGAGCGCCTCGCCAATCTTGACGAGCTGTGTCACGCCGGGAGTGATTCGATCCAATGCAAGTCCACTGCTGCTCCTGCATGGCTTCGACAGGTAAGATTGAGCTAGCTCGTAAATTTCTTTTGTGATTTAGCGCTCACACTTTCGGGATTGATCAGCTCTTGCCTGGAATGGAGGCGGGCGTTTCCCTTGCTTGAAGATGCTGGCCTTGAGCCTTGGGCTGTGGATATTCTAGGCTGGGGATTTTCTTCGTCGGGTAACTTTCTCTTCCACTTTGGATTTCTCCTTTCTTTCTTTCACTTTCGATAAAGTTTCTTCTTTCTGCCAGAGAGAAAGATTTCGTCATACGGTGCAAAAGCAAAGACGAGGCATCTATACGACGTAAGCTTCTCGAATTGAAAGTTAATATAGAACTAGCTTGATTCCTCAGTTTTGGAGATCTCATATTCGAAGGCCAGCCACAGTCGTTGGCCCGAGCCTGGGAGGTGCGGTTGCTATCGAGCTTGCTGCAACTTATCCGGAGATGGTGCGTACATTATATACACTCGAAAAATATGCAAAAACTTACTCTCGTTTGCAGGTGTCTAAGCTGGTGTTGATTGATGCTCAAGGCTATGCAGAAGGATTGGGAAATCTCACCACTTCTCCAAGATCGCTTTTGTACGCAGGGGTAAGAAAACAACTTCCTTAAAGTTATCTTATGCGACAACTTTTATGAACAGGCAGCTGTTCTGAAGAGTGTGCCTCTCCGTGCATATGCGAACTTATTAATTTTCAAAGGCCTGAATTATAGCTCGTTGATGGACTTGATTCGGGTACGTAGTACAAAGTTTTTCTCACGGCTAAAAGGAGCACTTCATTCTCGGCCAGGTGGGAAGACTTCACTGCCTTATGCCAGGATGGGCCGATGCTTTGGTCGATTTCATGATTAGTGGAGGTTATAACGTCGTCTCTCAAATACCACAGGTGCCTCTCGAATGACTTTGTAGTTGTGAGGTGCGCGCAGCATTTACATCGAAACCGAGTGCAGTTGATACAGTTTGTGTTGTTTGTAGGTGGACAAGGAAACTCTGCTGATATGGGGGGAGCGGGATACTATTGTTCCAACGTTTAATGCCGAGGTACGCTATCTTCTTACTTTTTACTTTCTATTTCCTTTGGTGTTTTTTTCGTTTCAGAAATTTCTCGTGGATCTCCCCAATTCCCGGCTCGAGATTATCAGCGACTGCGGTCATATACCACATGTTGAGAAGCCTACAGCCGTGGCAGACTCGTTATCCAGATTTTTAAAAGGTACTCTTTTGTTGTATTTGAGCAATGCAGTGACAAGTGGTCATGCAGACGGGCCCGATCTCGCTAGCGCTGGAACCTCTTCTTTATCAGTGTCCTTGTGAAGTCATTGACACGACCCACGAGATTGTGAATCTCAGTTGGCAAAACAACACACACAGGGAAAGAACGTGAGTTTTCATTTCTCGTGAAACACGCTGAAATAGTTCCTGCAGGGAAAACTAAGACTTAAAAAATCAGCTGTGACAAGACTCCAGGCGCCGAACTGTCCAGTCTCAGTGCTTGCTGTGCGACACGAGCTCCTCGCTCCTGGTCAGTGTGAATCCGACAAGCAGCAAGCAGCGCTTTCCACACGATGTCAGTATCAAGAAAGGGCATGTTGGCGATGAGTTCCTCGGCCTCTTTCACTTTTCCGGACCGCCCGAGCCCGTCCACCATGCACACGTAGTGCTCCAGATACAAATCCAATCCAAAGTCGAACACCATCGAGACAAGCAACCTCCGAGCATCCAGCACGCGCCCAGCATGGCCCAACGTCGAGACAACGGCCACGAAAGTAGCCTCGTCCGGTAACAAGCCATCAAGCAGCATCTCCCGGAGAGACTCCACCGCTTCGGACAAGTGCCCGTTGTGAGCATACGCGGCAACGAGGACTCTCCACGACATATCGTTGCGGAGTGGAATTCTCCGGAAGAGCTCGGCGGATTTTTCAGCGTGGCCGCACTGTCCAAACGCCGCGATCAACGAGTTCCAAGAGACGGTGTTGTGGCGAGCCATTTTGTGGAAGAAGAGCTCGGCCTTGTTGGATTCGCCACAGTGGCCGCAAGCAGCGATCATCGTGTTCCAAGCGACAGCGTCTCTCACTTTCATATCCTCGAAAACTCTGATCGCTTGAGAGAAATCTCCATTAGCCGCGTAGGCCATCACAAGAATGTTGCAAGCCACCGTATCTCTTTTGGGCATCCCGGCGAACATTCTCTCTGCGTGCTCCAGATGCCCAGACTGGGTATATGCCAGCATCAGCACCGTCCAGGAGGCCACATCGCGGCCGTCCATCCTGTCAAAGAGGCATTTTGCTCGGTCCAGATCCCAGCGATGGGTATATGCTACTAAGACAGAGTTTCCCGCAGGAGCATCTAAGAAGCGATATATTTCGGACAAGATTCCATCTGCGGAAGCTGCATCTCCGCCGTTGATGCAAGCGATTGCCATTCCTGCGAACGAGAGGGGACTATGCTGCGCCATTGGATCAAAAAGAATCTTCGTGTTGGAAATATGCCGGTTCTGGGAATATGCCCAGAGTAAAGTGTCCCAGGAAACGATAGTACGCTCAGGCATGCCGTCAAAAACTGCCTTAGCGTAATCAAAACTCCAAGCTAGTACTAATCCTGCGATTAGCGAGTTCCAAGAAACAACAGTCCAAGAAGGCATCTTATTGAAAGTTTCAATGGAAATATCCAAATGCCCATCGAAGGCATAAGCAAAAACCATGCTATTCCACGATAGGTCATTCCTTTGCGGCATCTGAGAGAACAGATCGTTCGCCTCCGAGCACCAAGAGTTGCGATTGCACGCCGCGATTATCCCGTTCCAAGCAACAACATTAGCCTGCGGCATTTTCTCAAACACCCGCATCGCGTCGCCAATATGCCCACTCTGAACATAAGCCTGCATGAGAAGCGTCCACGAGTATTCGTTGCGATTGGCGATCCCGTCAAAGACCCTTTGCGCGTCTGCGACGGCGCCAACTTTTCCATATCTTTCAATCGCAAGATTTGCCTCGTAGCGAAGTTTAATGGCGTGCTTCCAAAGCATGCAAGAAGTCTTGTTCTAGTTTGCCACCTCTACATTGTTGCCACGGATCAAAATCATTGTTGGAGGGCGCGAAATCATGCAACCAAACATTGACAAATCTTTTGGCAAATGGCTATGCCTATGACTTCCACCCAGAAAATAGATAGACAGGTAGAAATTGGGGGTTTCCTCCTTCCACACACCTTCCTTTTTACCAACGCACTCGATGCGAGCAATCACAGAGGGCTAGGTTGCGTGAAGGCCGGAGTTTCTTCCTCTATCCAGGGGCAAATTGTTTGAATTGTCCTCGCAAGTTTCCCAAAGCCCTCCGTTCTCTTTGGAAATCGCAATGACGAGCGAGAAGCTTACACGAAAGCACCAGTCAATCCACCACAAAAAAACTTGATTTGCGTTGCTCGCAATCGCCTGAATCTTTCGATGGTGGCGTCGCTCGCAAGCAAAAGGAGAACGAAGACTTACCGAGAGGTTTGAATAGATGCCGGCGAATATTCCGGATGTTTGAAAATCAGGAACCCTAAAAACGCTAACGGATAGATAGGGTTCTTGTGGTGCGGGGATTTTGCTTTTGCGCCCTCCAGCGATGTGAGGGGGCGCTGCCGCTGATGTGGGCGATTGGAAGCTGTCAAAATGCGCTGCCAGGTATCGCCATTCCTTTCATCTCTAGATCGGTGATAGACGCGGGGAGAGGGGGGAAATTAGGTCGTGCTAGCAATGTAGCAGACGCCAAGAACGTAGCATCGACCGGAAATGCGATTGCCGGGAACTTCCAGTGGATGTTTAGCGGTTTCTATGAGAATCCAGCGCAAAATCCAGTGGTTGTGGGAGAGGAAAGCAGTGTAGTGGCAGATAAAAATCTCACTCCTTGTGAAGAAGATCGGGGGCAAATAGCTGCGAGTAGAATTAGCTTATCGGATCAAACAGATGACACGAAGAAGTTGATAGGAGCCATTTATCGCCGCTACGCTACTTCTGCTGGAGGGAAGTATGATTTCTTGCGGCTTCACAACGCTCTTCACAGGCTGGGAGCTGACGATCCCGTTGCTCCAGTTCTAGAAAGCTTTAGGCGAGCGATAACCAAGGACACAGGATCCTGGCTGGTCATCAAGCTCTCGAGAGCTGGCCGACGAAGAACAGCCTTCAAAGTCCTGGAATGGCTGAGCGACAGGAAGAGAGGTATCCACGCCAACGCTTACAACTCTCTCATCACCGGACTTATGAAAGATGGCGACGAGGCCGACGCCATCGCCATCTTCGAGAGGATGAAGCACGACCGGGTGGCCCCGACGCTCTACACTTATACGGCCGTCATGCGAGCGCTGTCTCACGTCCAAGGCTGGGAGTCGGCTCACAGGATGTTTAGCGAGCTCGTCGTGCATGGCTCGCTCAAGCCCGACGTCGCCATGTACAACACGATGCTGGCGGCCTACGGGCGAGGCCACAAGCTGGAGAGAGTTCTCCAGACGTGGGAGAGGATGCAAAAGGAAGGATGCGTCGAGAACGTTGGAACTTACTGCCTGCTCGTGAGCACCTTCGTCCAGACGAACCAGGCCGACTTGGCTCTCGACGCCTACGCGCGAATGAACTCACAGGGCCTCAAGGCGACGGATGGAATCTACAGAGGCCTGGTTTGCGTCTGCGCGACGCAAGGACGCTGGCTCGTCGCTCTCACCTTCTTCAAGGAGATGCTAGAGTCCGGTTGCAAGCCGACCATCGTCACGTACAACGTTTTGATGCGAGCGCTCGGCAAGGCAGGGAAGTGGGAGATCGTCCTCGACTTGCTGCCGCGGATGAAGGCGTCCGGGGTGGCGCCCGACTTCTACACCGTCAATGCGGTTCTAAACGGCCTCATCGCGGCCAGGGAGTTTGATCGAGCGATGCTCTTCTTCCACAGCGTGAAGTCGTCGGGGATGAAGCTGGACAGGGAGGTTTACAACGTGATCCTGGTCGCCTGCCAGAAGTCGAAGAACTGGGAAGCGGCGCTCTCGCTCGTCCAGGAGATGGAGCAAACCGGGATCGCTCCAAACGAAGTTACGTTTGGTCCGCTGCTGGTGGCTTGCGAGAACGCCAAGCAGGTCGAGGTAGCGCTGAGGCTTTACGAGCACATGAAGCAGCGGCGGTGCGTTCCAAACACTCACGTCGTGGCGTCGCTCATCCGAGCCTGCGGGAAGGAGCTCATGTGGCAGCAAGCCAGGAACATTTATCGGGTAAGCTCCGTCTCCTTCTAAGTTCCTTTTAGCTCTCCTTCCATTCTTCCATTCTTTTTCTCCTTGTAGCTCCCTTTCACTCTTTCATTCCTTCTAAGCGTCATCTCCTTTCATTCTTCCATTCCTTGTAAGCTCCATCTCTTTCCTTGTAGCTCTCCTTTCATTAGCTCCATCTCCTTCTACTTTCCTTGTAGCTCTCTTTTCATTCATCTCATTCATTTCATTCCTTGTAGCTCTCCTTCGTCCTTCACAAGATCCATCCTTTCTTTCTCTTTCCTGGGTCATCTCCGCAGCATGACCGAAGTACTTCCTCCCGTGGTTCCATGCTCTATACCGGATTTTGATTCTCCTGCCTGCGCATTTCTTTTCCTTTTTCTCACGCACGCACCCAACACTACAGGACTTTCGTAAGGCGGGACAAAAGCCCAACGTTTACGTTTACAACGCGCTCATTGATGCCTATTGCAGGAGCCAAAAGTACCACCTCGCCAAGAAGGTGGACAGGCGGATGATCGAGGAAGGCTGCCAACGTAACAACGTGACCAACCTCTTGCGGGACAAGTACTACAAGAGAACCCCGAGCGTTACAGACTACTAAAGAGAGAATCCCCTGGCATATTCGCGTCCATGGAATATACCATATCGAAGGATATCCCCTCGAATATGCTCCGGGCCACATGACACGAGAAAAAACTGTTTTTCTTCACACCACAAAGAGAAAAGAACAAACTTGTGAGCTTGTGTGAGCTAGCCTCCTCCTTTTGGACTAACAAGAGAGAGCTCTTCTCTCTCTCTCTCTTCTCTATAACCGCTTTGGCGAGAGTCCCAACTAACGGATCCATCCACACACAAAACTCTCGCCTTCCCGGTTTCCATGTGTGAGGGAGAGCAAAAAAAAATTCCCCCCATCGATCGTCTCTTCTTGTCGATGACGATGACGACGATGGCGATGGCGATCCAATCTGTGTGTCGAGTTTGTTGTGTGCGTGCGTGCCTCGAGAGCTAACAGAGGAGGAAGAAGATGGGAAGAACCAAAAAACCCACCTCTCTCTCTCGATCTCTATCTCTCGCTCGTCTCACCTGTGATCCTCACCTCCTAGATCGTACGCGTGACTCACCTCCCCTGGCTGTTGATTATCCTGGCGACCAATCTCCATCTCGTCGTCATCGCCATCTTCCTCGTCTTCCTCCTCCTCCGCCTCGTCGCCACCGCGCTGGTTCTCCTCCCCGTCCAATTGCCTGTCCTCCCGGTTCTCCCAGTCCGCCACCGGGATGCAATCGTACTTGTGCCGCAGCTTCCAGTCCAATGCCTGGCACGCCCGCGAACAGTAGTTGACACGGCCGCACGCCGAGCAGCGCCGGAACTCGTGCCGCCTCGTCTCGGGCCGCCCGCAGTTTGCATGCGAGCACAGGCGCAGCCCCGCCGCCGACGTTGGGTGCAGCGCAAACCACTCCACCAGAAACTTGTTGGCGACGTGCACCTTGGCCGGGGGCACGTTGCAGCCGAAGTCGCTCAGCAGCGCGCAGCCACCGTTTTGGAGCAGCTTGAACACCGGGTGCCGCTCCACGGCATTTGCTGCACTCGCATTGGTGGCGCCGCCGCCAGCGCCACCACCACCACCACCACCACTAGCAGCAGCGACGATCCCAGCGCTGTCCAAGACCGCCTTTTGGAAGATGTCCGCCTTGGTCGACGGCGGCAGCGTGAAGAACCTGTGATGCGGGCAGCTGGCGCAGCCTGTCCGAGAAGTCCGCTTGAGCGCCAGCTCCATGAGGTTCTTGGGGAAGGCCGCCGCCACCGCCGCCGCCGCCTCCCGTGCGTTGGCCTCGAGCAGCAGCCGCCGCCCCTGGAGTACGTTCTTCACAACTCCATAGCCGTCCTGGAGGCAGTGCCCGAGCTCGCGGATGGCGTCGACGTGACCCAGCGACGCCGCTCGCATGCACAGCGCCACCCCGGCCTTGAGGTTCTTGTCCTTTCGCCGCCCGCCGCTACCATTGAAGTGGATCACCGCCAGGGAGTGGAGCGCCGCGGCGTGCGACGCCACCGCCGCCTTGGCCATCAATGAGGCGCCGCTGCTGTTGTTCAAGCAGTAGAAGCGAATCTGCCCATCAAAAGACCACTTATCATGAGAAGGAAGAACAGCGAATCCACGACTAAGGAACCAAAGCCAAGCATGGAACCTATGCTATGGAACCAAAACCAAGCATGGAACGAAGAAGAGATCTCTACTCTCTCTCACACTGATTGCTACTCTTCACTCACCATTCCCAGCGTGTAGAGCGCTTCCACATTGCCGACGTCGGCGCATTGCTTGAGGAATCGATGCGATCCCGCGGACCAGCTCCCAGCCTTGACAGCGAATGCTTGAGGCGATACTCTGGCCAAGACCTGTGGATGCGTCGCGGCGGCGCAGAATCTCCGGCATCTGGAAGAACACACAGCGCGCGATGAGTCGGGGAAAGATCGAGAGCGAGGAGCGATATTTCGGAAGAGATCGAGCGGGGAGAGCGAGAGGAGCGATGTTTCGAGAGAGATCGAGCGAGAGGAGCGATATTTCGAGAGATCGAGACTCACATGAGCATCATGTTGAAGAGATCGGCCGGCGACGAGGCGGTGGAGACGAGCGCCATGGCGATGTCGACAAGGAGATCGTCTGGGACAAAATCGAAGGCGCATGGAGCGGTGGATTTCTTGGAGGATCCGGCGACGCGCGAGAACTTGCATGGCCGCTCGGCGGCGTCGAAGGATCCCTGGCGCTGGCGCTTGTGAGAGTATGGCTTGATGCTAAAGATTATGCCGTCCGTCGGCGATGGATAGTTCCCCCTTCTCGTCCTCATTGGCGATGAGCGTCCTCGAGACGAATGCTACTAGCGCCGCGACAAGATTCCCGCCCTGATCAAGAACACTCCAGGCGGATTTTCGATCCACGGCGCTCTTGCCAGGCACGTCGCGGGAATCCGGAGCTCATCTTGATCCTTTCCTCCGGGCAAGGGCAGGAAAATCGCGTCTTGCGAGCAAAAAAAGCTCAAGATCGGCCAAAAAGAGGAAGAAAAGGAGGGAGTAAGGGAATCATCCACTGCCGCTTGCAAGAAATGCGATCTGGCTCCTATGATCGCTCCGCAACACGGAAAGACTCTCAAGGATTTCGACACACGCCCTAAAAAAGAAGGAAACAAGAATACACAACAAACCCCGATATAGGACAAGCACCATAGCCAACACTATACACACAAGCCATTTCTTTTGCCGTCGGCTGGTGGCCGTTGGATGGCACCCTCCAGCGGGCGCCGTCGGATCCACCATACGGAATGTACTTTTTTATTCCCGCCGAGCTGGCCAGATCTCGGCCGTCTAGGCGGCGTTGACATGGACGGCAGTCACGGGGTCATCAATATCCCCGCCACTGTGGCAGCATGCGAGCCGTAGATTCGTTACAACGTTTGACAACCGGGGTTTACCGGCCCCGGGTAATTGCTCCCCTGACGCTGACGTGGGCGCGGGTCAAACGTCCCCCGGCCGGCGAATATTCCCGGCCGAGTGGCCGCGGAATATCCGGCGCGGAGAACACAGGTCCAACATGTTTGTTTGCCGTGAGGGGTTTATGGAAGTTTGGTGAGCAAACGCGGGTAGAAAAGAAACCCTAGCGAGACTTTGGAAGAGAGATCTGGACGATTGCTTCTAAGTAACAGCTTGGATCTGGAAGGAAGGATCATCGCTCCAACACACACAAACACAATGACCGTGGTGGCACGCCTTTCCAGGTTTGTTATACTTCGTGAATTCTAAGTTCTTGGCATGGATTGATCGATGGGGATGGAGCAAAGATCGATCCCCAAGCGAATATACTAATAGGGGTTGCTTCAAAGTAACATTTTTCTCTTGGATTGCACACCTTGGTGTTACTTTTGTTCCCAATCTTCCAAGCTACAAAAGCCCAAAGGGAAAAGCCTGGCAGGGGGCAGCAGTGGCGTATAGATTGTGAGTGTTCCATCCTTCCATTTTTAAAATAATACTTCCTTTTTTTTTTCGCGGTTTCTTTTTTTTAAGGGATTGGCTCTAACTGCACGGTGCATGTTTTCGCCTGGTTCCCTCGTTAAGCAACAGCAGACTAAGCTAGATTCCGTGTTTGATGCCACCCCAACAAGCGGGATGATTCCCCTGGCGCAAATGGAATCTCGCTCTCGCCGATCTCTATCTTGCTTGCCCGCTCGCGTGTGAGCAAACTCCTTCCCCTTGATTGCACGTAACCCTCCAAGTGCCCACGGTACATTTTCCGTTTTACCACGACAGGAGTCTCCGCCACGCCACAGCAAGGGACTACGAGAAAGCCTACCACTTATACTATTGCTTGCCGGTAAAAAACCTAGTGATGAATTACTTCTGGTCTTTAACGGAATATGCTCTCGTCCCTCCGTGCGGGGGATATTCCTTGACCTTTGAATTTATTTGCGCGCGACAAAAAACGGTCGGGTGGCGGATGGATTTTCTTTAGGGTTGAGGCGTTTCCTGACTGGAAGCATCTCCGTTTTTCTTTTCTTTTTTTTGTTGGGATTTAGCAAGCCAAGCAGTGCAATAATTCGGCCAAGGAAAAACCACGGCATTCATTTTTCCCGGCGGGGCACAAGAATGCGTTGTTGCCTGCCCGGAGAGGACAGACAACGGCAATCCCGGATCCAATTCGAATCAATCGCCCGCTCGTAGCGTGGGCTCCGTCACCTTTGGCGTCACAGCCGTCAACGGCCCAAGATTAGGGCAGGAAAAGCAGAGGTGACAGCAGCGTGATGCAAGAGACAAGATAAAGAAGAGAAAAAAAAGGAAAAACTATCCCAATCTCCTCCACAACTCTCTAGCTCCATCAATCCATTTGAGGGATGGAAATCGCAATCCATTCCACTGTCTAGTCGCCTTTCAAAGCCCCGAAAAGCACACTCAGTGCCAAGCAAGCGCTCATCCATCGCTCCTCCCTTTTGCAATTTGGTCTCTCTCCCGCGTTTGCGTTGCTTTCACACACACACACACACACACACACAGACTATACACACTGGAGCACGCCAATCTTTTGGGTTTTTTTCTGGGCTCGTGCATTCAATCCTCACACCAGCAATTGTGGGTCCAAACCCATCCGACCACCCAACAAACATTGCCATTGCTCCCTCCAAACATTTCGGCACTTGCCGGACCCCAAAGACCAACACCAATTTCTCCTCTCGGAGGAAAAGAAAAGTGAGAGGGTGAATGATTCTGGAGGACTTCTCCCTTCCTATATAGCCCGTCTATAATGCGCCTCACACAAAACAACACACACTACAATGGAGAGCGAGAATCTTCGCGTAGAATAAGAGAATATAAATTAGTCTTGTAATGCAAAAGGCTGCCGTGTTGACCAAATGAAAAATGCATCTCCCCTTTCCTTGTAAAGGTGGCGCACTTTACTTGTATGTTCCACTTAGCCAGAGACTGGAACTTGAAAACGAAAGAGGAGAGATCTATATGCGATCTCGTGGTGAAAGCCTTTGGAAGCTCGCATTTGCCCGAAGGTGGCAACATTCTTTTGTACGATGTGGAAAGACAAGAGGCTTAATTCTTTTTTGGGTGGGTGTTTCTCTCAGCGCTCGCCAGTTGTCAAGCAACAACAACAAAGTCTCGCCAAATCCTTGCACTTGCTGTTGCTGTTGGATCAAAGTTCCTTCGTTGGCTCGGCACAATGAAGTGTCTTGGCATGTTGGTAGAACCTCTAATACGACCAAAAACTTTATCTCTCTTCCCTAGAGCCATCTGTACAATGGGGGCAATTGTTTGCACTCGAGATGCAAAGATCGGCCCCAATTGGAGTAGAATCTAATCTGCCCGTGTCACCGCCGTGACACTGGCTTGGTCTCTACACTTTGATGTGTCAACAAAACTCTATCCACTTTTGCCTCGTCTGCCTCAATAGCACATGCACAAGATATATGAGTGATGATGATGGACAACAACAAACGAAGTGGAAAAAAAGTAAAAACAAGCCTCCCACGGTTGCTTCGCACCAGAGGCAAGCTACTGCAGAGCAGCACACCTCGTGTCAAACGCGCGGATATTCGCCGCGGTGCAGGGAATATTCTACACGGCATCATATGAAATATTCCGCACGTCGTTTCGCACACAGTTGGCGGCCGTGACGGGCCGACGGGCGTGGCCCGTCCACTCCCGTGCGCCCGTGAGGGAGGCCTGCCGTGCACGCCAAGTGAAGGGTGGCGTCACGGATGACGGTGGACATGTCACGGATGACGCCCGGGCTTTGTTTGGTGGCGGGCCCGGGAAAATCCACATCTTTTCTGTGGCCCATTTTTTCTCCTCTTACTCCATTTTTATTTTGATTGGGAAACGGTGGCCATTTCTCACCTATGATGGCCCAATTATCAAATTGTCGCTCAACCCCGTTCCGGCCACTCGTCCGCTCACTCACGACCAATGCGAGAGCCAAAAAAGAAAAAACACTTTGATTCTGACAAAAGGAGAAAAAAAGAGGGAAAAAGAATGGAAAGAAAATCCGGTTGTGTCCGCTATAATGCGTACCATGCATGCGCACGATAATTTATATGTGGACCGCATATCATATACTTTTTACATGGTTTGTGCAACCAAGGGGGACAATGCAAATGTGTGCGATTCTTTCTTTCTTTCTTTCTTTCTTCGCATTCACACCAAAGAATGATACCCTTGATGACCGTCTCTCGTCTTGTGGCTGACGTATCGTATTTGCCCCGGTAGATCTTTTGGGGAATGCTGGTACGAATGTTTTGCCTTTAAAGCCAAGACGTTGCAAATGCCCAACCAGTTTAATTAGTAGACTTTAAACCTTAACTTCGAGCTCGGGATTTCGATTTCCATCTCTTTGTTTTGTTTTGTTTTGTTTTGTCCAAAGCAACGGCGGCAACCTCACTTAGATTGCGTGAAGACTTTGTAACGTGTTCCACTCTTGCTGGGAATTAAGTATTCCCGCGGGATATTCTCCCTGTCGCGCCCCAGGGCGACAAGCCAACGCCATCCCAGCACCAGTCAACGCACCAGTCCACCGTACGTGGCTTGTTCCTTGTTTTTCTTTTTGTTTTGCCCATTCTCCTTTCGCTCGAGACGAACGCGTCGGGCCAGTTTATATTGTAACTTAAGCTTTCTTCCTCCATTTTTTTGCATTCTCTCTCCTTTCCTCCACCGTTTTGGCACTGCAGAGTTGACGAGTGTGCAAAAGGCAGGAGAAAAATAAAAATCGATTCTCTGGTACTGTCTGAATCCTTGAAGTGATTGATGGATTGGATCGAGCAAACGCCCCTTTTGGCGACGAAGGAGTGTGGCAAGTTCTTAGAAAGGATGGGTGCGCTCGGGTTCTTTGCCGCAAGGCAGCATTGCGGCCACTACGTCGCGGCACTCGACGTTCATGAAATTGAATGCGATGGCAGCATGCCTCTGTTTGAAGGGAGAAAAACTTTGCGAGTGAGGACAAAATGGAATTGTTACGAGACGTACCGAATCGACGGATTCGATCTTGATATTTCTGGATTTAAGAAACTCCTTCACTTCTTTGCTGGGAAACTTCGTCGTGTTCCCGGTTCCGAGCACCAAGATCTCTGTGGAGATGGAGAAAACTTTAGAGAAGTTTGCGAGAGCTGGAGTGTTTCAGTGGAGAACCTGGAGTTGGAGTCAGTAGATCAACAATCGCCAAGCTGCAAAGACGATCGTTTCAGTTTAGAGAAAAAACTAGCACGAAGGAAAAGAAAGGAAAACAGACCTTTCGGGGGTGATTTCTTCAAACGTTTTCGGAGTCCATGACAGGACAAACTTGCTAAGGCATATGATTGAATCGAAATATTCGACCTGATCCACCGAGAAGCTTTCCTCACTTAGTCTGCACAGAAGTGAGAAAGATTAACATAAAGAAAAAACACCATAGCTAGAACAAGAAAAAAAAAGAGCTTAAAGTTCTCAAACTTCTCAAACATCGCAAGAGAAACAAAGAAAACGAAGTTGAATCTAGAAGAAAGAAATAAAAAGAGCTCAAGTTCTCAAACTTCTCAAAAAGCGCAAGAGAAACAAAGAAACACAGAAGTTCTCAAAGCAAAAAATCTAGAAGAAGGAAAATAAAGAGCTCGAGTTCTCAAACTAATCATAAAACGCAAGAGAAACAAATAAACACAGAAGTTCTCAAAGCAAAAAATATAGAAGAAGGAAAACAAAAGAGCTCACGTTCTTTCTTAAAAACTCAAGAGAAACAAAGAACCTCAAGCAAAAGAAAGAAACCAATGGAGTTTCCGTAAAAAAAAGAGAACTTACGCATCCACGGCGACGCGCCCCGAGCTCTCTTTCATTTTGCCAAACAGATCAAAGTCGTGAATAGAGGTCGTATTGCCCCTGATAAACCCTAGCTTCCATCAGCAACGAAGAATCGATCGATCGAAATGGATCACATTACCTCCTGTGCTGCGCGATCCCGGCCGCGCCTCTCGCAAAATGCGCTACCCGGGCGCGCGCCAGCGCCATCGCCATCACCAGAACCCTTGGCGTCAAGAAGCACGAGGACCGTTGGATTCGAAACAACCGACGGCCGAGACTAGCTTATTTCTTACAACACTCGTGGTGTTCATGGTGTTTGGAAGAGGACGATCCATCCATTGTCGAGCTCTTCCTTTCCAATTTCTCCTTCTTCTTCATCTTCTTCTTCTCATCGCCCGGATCGCCATCGTCTTCGCTGCTGCTGCTGTCCGTGAATTCCTCCTCCTTGTGGAAAATGCAGCAAATCTTGGAGCTCTTCTTGTCCAAGAACTCGTTGTCGACAGTGTCCGCCTTCCAACTCACCTTCTTCTTGCGCCGCGGCGCCAGGCGCAGCGTCAGCCTCTCCAGTTGCCGCGGCTGTTGCAGCGTCACCGTCGTCGTCGCTGTCGCGCTCGATGACGATGCCGCGCCATTGCTCGCCATCGAAATCCAAGCTCCCCCGTCACTCGATCGAGCGAATTGGGATCCCACCACTGAAGAACCCTAAAACATTAAACTCGAGCTCACCGGTTTCGAACCACATTCAAAGAACCCTACAACTTAAAAACTCGAGCGACAAATAATATTCGAACGATTTAAATTTTGGTCTTTCTTTCCATTCATTCCAAACAAACTCATCCGATCAAAATGACAAGAAGCTCGATCCAAAGGAAGCTCGACTCGATCGATGGAAACAGACGACTCACTCCGATCCAAACGCCAAGAAGCTCGAAGAACAATCCCCACACTAGCAACAATTCGAAGAACCGATACCTGCGAGAGACAAAACGATGACGAGAACGCTAAGATCTTCGAGTACCTGGAGTTCTAGACGATTGTAGCTGGCAATTCCACTAGCAACAACTCGCTATCTGCGAGAGAGAAAAACGATGACGAGAACGAGAACTAAAATACCAAAGATCTTTCGAGTACCTCGTTTCGAGTTCTAGACGATTGTAGTCCGGTACGCGTTACACATCTGGCGTAGCGCTTCCTGGTTGCCTGCGTCGAGATGCTGCTGGATCACTCCCGGGAATTTGCCCGGGTACTGCATCGAGAGCCTGTTGAGCGAGTGGCAAAGGTACTCCTTGGCGTCCTTGATCTCCTTGAGAGGATCATCGTCCTTCTTCCCAGCGTGGTGGAGCTGCGCGTAGACTCCACCATACCCGGTCACCTGGTCCAGCTCCGGAACATCGGTTTCTTCCGCCACTCTTTCCTCCTCGGGCCTCACCAGCAACACCACCACGTTGTTGAGCAGCTTCCCCCAGAGCTGATCCTCCGCGAGAAGTAGAGCCGACTCGCACAAAAGCCTCGTCGATGCCACGGCGCACAGCTTCGTCTCGATGCTTCCAGAGATGGAACTCAGCGTCGGGATCCAAAACTGCTGCAGCACGTCCACGAAGAGCCGCGGCTGCGTCGGGCTCACCTTGTTCACCGAGTCGACCAGCACCGCTTGGCCGTGCTTCACCGTGAAGAGCGACATGAAGAGCACCAGCAGCTTGAGGAACTTGACGGTGCGGTGCTCTCCCATGAGCCGGGAGAAGAAGGCCGTCCATAGATGCGGGACGATCGGCATGAGCAAGTCCTGGCTGAGGCTCTCCACCATCGCGTTGGCGATGTAAAATGCGTAGTCCTCCGTGCTCTTCCGGGACACCAGCCTACTGAAAACGTTGTAGACCTCCTGCAGCTGGTTTCCCTGTGCTATCTCCCGAGGTGCTTTGAGCAGGAAGGCCTGGAGAAGCCGGATGATGGCAGGAACGTTGGCCGACTTCTGCCAGAATCTCTGGTCGATCAGCACCGGAAAAATCACCAGGTACTCCCTGGGAATAGGCTGGCCCCTCGACTCGATCAGCTGCGCAAGTATCTGAAACGCGTACGGCTGGAACTCGGCAACGTCGTTCTGGAGGATGAACTGAAACACCGGAAACAGCTTCCCTTCGAAGGCCATCACCACTTCTTGGTCCCGTTCACAAGCCTTCCTCACGAGCACGGACACCGACTCAAAGATGTAATGGTTGAACGTCGGATTGGTCGGGTTCCTGCATACCTTGCCGAGAATCCCCACGAGGTCGTCCAAGTATTTCACGGACATCGGGCCAACCTCCGCCACGGAGAGAACTCTCATGATGCACTTCATCACGTAGGGATTCTCCTGAGAGTCTGGGAATTGCAAGGCACTGAGCGCGTTGGCCAGGAGCTGGCTCTGAAAGGGAGCGAGGTCTGCCGAAGAATAGCGTGGCACTCCTCCGTCTCTCACCAGTAGCAGCTTTTCCACACACCCAGCAGCATACGAGTGCACCACGTTGGTTGAGCTGACCAAGAGCTGGATGATCTGCGGCATCAGTTCCAAGACTACCGGTTTCGGCACGGCGCTCCTGAAGGTCGTGATGAACTTGAGCGCATCAGCCACGAGGATATCGGTTGAGCCTCGAAGCTCGGGGTTGATTTGCGACGCAAGGAACTGCTCAACGTTGACAAGATCAGTTGTCACAGCTCCAGTCAAAGGCTGCTTCTGTGCCAAGGCGACGATCAAGTAGATGGCCGTATCCTTGTCTTTCCAGTTCCCTGTCGGATTTGCAGAGTAACTCGCACCTAGCTGTCCTAAGTAGCCGGAAACCAAACCAGTAACTTGGTCCCTGTACCGCAGCATAAGCCCCTTCACAAGCTCGCAAGCTATACGCCTTCTGGTATCCGTGTCACTTCCCTCGATGTCTCTTCTTATGTACTCCAGAGGATTCAATTCGAAAAGCTCCTCATCTTCCGCTCTAACTGTAAAGCAGCAGAGAAACGTGAGCTCGACATGAAGAAAAAAATAAAACTAAGAGAGAAATATACTTACTTCTAACGTTTGGGATGGCGATACTTTCGCAAATCTGTCTCAGGGTGTCCGCGCCGCTAAAGAGCGCATGATGCACGCTCTTACTGACCGTCGTCAAGAACTTCATAGCCGACATTGCCAGTCGGTCGTGCGCTGGCTGCAGCGACGTAGACATCAACAGGTTCCAAACATCCGTCGCAAATCTCTGGAGATAGTCTCTAAACTCCTCCTCGTTCTTCTCCATGTAAAGGTTTATGTTCTCGCAAACGGCAGTCTTGAGCTGATCCACGACGCTCTCCTTCTCGGCATCCCTCTCCGCCAGAACCGGGTTAGAGTACATGAGATAGTACTCAAACTCGTCCATCCACTCTCTCATGTGGTTCTCAAAAAACTCCGGGAGCTCCTGCGAGTTGAGCGAGTAGAAGATCCGGCAGCACAGCCTCTGGCACTCGAACAGCGGCCTGAGCGTCGCAGGATCCTGCGTAGCCTTGATCTGTGCCCCGGTCTTGGTGAAAATCTCCAGCAGCGGCGCGGCAAAACCATCCAGGCAGTACTTGAGATCGGTGTAGAGCTCCACGCTCTTGTATCCATATCTAAACTTCTTGAAGATGGAGTTGAGAGCTTGCAAGATCCCGTTGATGGTAGTGTAGCTTGTCGAAGTTGACAAACTCCCAACAAGCTCCGGGAGGAGCCCCTTCCAGTTGCTCGGGAAATCATGGCTGCTGATGATCGCGAGAGCTTCGCTCAGCTGGCTCTGGATCTTGGGCGACGAGCTGAGCATCAGCCTGACCACGTACCCCTTGATCTGCTCCTTCTCGCTGTCCTGGATCCGCAAATTCGCCTCCAGCTCGCCGGGATTCCATCGGAACTTGACATGGTTCTTGAAATGCACGGCCGCCGCTTGCCGCACCTGATCGTCCACCGCCGCCTCGCCAAGAAGCTGGAGAACAGCGACGCCATAGCCGGGCTGGGCCGAGGCGTTGGCGAGATAGAGCTCCGCCTTCTTTCTTGGCTCTGGATCCGGCGCTAGAGTATAGAGAAAGGCCTCAGAGAGATTTACCGCCATGGAGTCGGCGAACGCCGCATAAGCGCCAGAATCCCTCCTCGCCGCTCCTCGCAAAACCCTACACAGCCTTGGATAAACCCTAATCTAGCAAACAAAGAAGAGCGCTTTAAATTAGAACCTACTCATTGGCGAGTCCCTTGTACAGGAATGGTGACGATGGGATTTGGTTTGTCGAATTTACAGGGATGTTGGTTTGAGAAGTAAAAATCCCCTCCCCAAAGTATCGTCGTCGAATCAAAAGGATGAACACACACAAAAAAAAAGAGAGCGAGAATTTGGAAGAACAAAATAATGCTAAGATGGTCGTTTTCAAGCGGCTGCGATGAAAAGATCGGCCAGAGCTTTTCCAGAAAACAAATAGGCAGGAAGGAGAGCCTACATTTTTATGTTTTCCAAGAAAGATCATAAGGATCCTAAATTCCTCGACTTGTAATTAATGAGAATCGGCTGATAGTTTCTCGGTGGTGGTAGCGGTGTGTGCGGCTATGGCTTCCAGCTCTCGTTCTTCCCAACCAAAGGTGATAGTGGGCTTAGATTTTGGGACTACATTTTCCGGCTTCTCGTTCGCGCATCGCTCTGATCCGGATGATGTGCAAAGCTTCTACGACTGGCCAGATGCCGGCAGGCCCTACTGCAAGACGCAGACCAGCTTGTTCTACTCTCCAGCGGGAGAGCTTCTTGCTTGGGGATGGAGCGCGCTCAAAGCCTACTCGGAAGCTCTCCAGGTTTCCTCCAGCACTGGCCAAGGCGAGGTGGGTCTCCTAGTGTCCAAGTTCAAGCCCATTCTCGAAGATGGCGAGCTCGCGAAGAGTATGCTGGAGGTTCTTCCGGGTTGGGCGACTGCGGAAAAGCTCATAGTGGATTATCTCGGTTGCATCTCCGAGTTTATTGGCGGGCATCTCCGGCAAAAGTATGGCTCGTGCCTGCTCCGAGAAGAGGTTGCCTGGTGTCTCTCCGTGCCTGCGATCTGGAGCGATGCTTCCAAACGCAAGATGGAGATTTATGCAGAGAATGCAGGGATCGTGAAGGGGAAGCATTGCTCCAGCTCCGAGGCGAGTTCATTCCCTCTCAAGATAGTTCTCGAGCCAGAGGCAGCGTCGTTTTACTGCCAGAAGCAGCTCAAAGACACGGCAATCCTGTGCAATGGTGACAAGTTTCTCACCGTGGACGTTGGTGGTGGGACGATCGACTTGGTGGTGCACGAGAAAGTCGAGGGTGGATCATCATACGAGGTGCGTGAGGTTTCAGCCAGTTCCGGGGAGCTGGGAGGAGGGACGTACGTCGACAAAAACTTCCTGGGCTTGCTCAAAAGAAAGATTGGGTGCTTAGAGAGCTTTGACGATCCAGAGACGCTTCACAAGATCACACGGTGGTGGCTGGGGTCTCTTGGAAAGAGTAGCTTCGATGGAACGGGTTTCAAACTCTATGAGCTGCCGCGGAAGCTCTCAAAGGCATGGAAGAAGTTTGATGAGCAGCTGGGATGCGCAGAGGGTCATGACGAGGAGTACTACGAGAAGATCAAGCTCAGCGAAGAAGAGCTGAGGGGCATCTTTGACACCGAGATCGAAAAAGTTGCAGCTCTCATCGACAAGCAGCTCTCTCATTGTCGTGACACGATGATCCAGCACGTCTTTCTGGTTGGCGGATTTGCTGAGAGTCCTTACCTCGTGAAAAAGATCACTGAGAAGTACAACTCGAGTAACGCTGGCGCAACGAGAGAGGTGATCGCTCCTCCATCTCCAGGTGCTGCCATATGCAAAGGCGCAGTGGCACTCGGATTTGGCACCGCTGCCGTTGTCTCGAGAATCTCCAAGAAATGGTATGGCTTGAGGACCGCGCAGAGGTTTCAGGAGGGTGATCGGGAGGAGTACAAGTTCGTGAATGATGAAGGAGTTGATATGTGCGATGAAAAGTTCCAGATATTTGTGAAGAACGGGGAATCTATTGCAGAGGACACATTCGTCTCTGACGGGAACTTTGGTCCGTCATTCGCGAAGCAGAGATCAATGACGATAGAGTTATTCAGTTCGAGTGGCGAAATTGCTCCAAGCTACGTCACTGATCCGGGCTGCAAGAGGCTGGGGAAGTACATCTTTGACATAAGCGAAAACATGGAGCTTGGGCACAAGCGGAGTGTTTTCGTGTCAATGTACTTTGGAAGGTCGAGCATCCAAGTGTTTGCGCAGCGGATCAACTTTGGAAAGAACCGACAGCCTGAGAAGCTCTACTGCGTTGATCTGAGTGGGTCTTCCATAGGCAGGAAGAGGAAATCGAGAATATAGAAAGATGGCCGCATATTATTATGTTAATAATACGGATTTAAGCGCCGCTAAAGAGCGCATGATGCACGCTCTTACTGGGACCGTCGTCAAGAACTTCATAGCCGACATTGCCAGTCGGTCTGCACCGGCTGCAACGACGTAGACACCAACAGGCTCCAGGCATCCTAGCAAATCTCTGGAGATAGTCTCAAGAGCGCTTTATATTAGAGCCTATAGTGCGGCGAGCTATTGCTTCTGGTGAGTCCATTATAGGAACGATGACGATGGCATTTGGTTTGTCGAATTTACAGGGATGTTGCTTTGCGTCAAAGAAAAAGTGGAAATCCTGGAAGAGAACACACAAAAAGAAAAGAGTGAGATTTTGATCCAAGAGGAAGAACGAAATAATGCTCATACCATCAAGAAGATTGTTGATTGCTTGTACTCCATGTCCAGCTTTCCATCCTTTGCTGCCTGGAAAAAAAACCATCAAAAAACTTTCAAAGACAACTAGTCATTGGATGCAAGCTTCATCAATTGTTGTTAAGAGAATGAAATCCTTTCCTTGTAAACTTTAGAGAATTATAGATTTTGAGGGTTTGAGTTCCAATTATTTAATTATTATATATTATAAAACAAATTGAAATGATATTTATTTAAATTAAATTAATAATAAATTAAGGAAAATTCTCTTAAGAAAATAAGAATTTTCTAAATTGTTACAAAAACTTTGTAATCACCAAAATCTATTAAATATTTGGTACCAATTGTTTCCTTCTTATTTAGTTTATTACTACTTTTAAAATTAATATAAAAATATTTTGTTCAACAAGTTTATAAATCTAGTAAAGCTAATAAGTAAGAATCAATATCATCATTAAAATAATGTTGAAATAAATTTAGCATAATGTAAAAAATCATTAAAAATATATAATATCAATCAAATAAACAATTGAAACTTAAATTTTATTTCAAAATATAGGTGATTATTATAGTAATATATATAGTTAATTTATTTATTTATATTGATATTAAAATTAATATAATTAAACAGAAAGATATCAAAACAATTAATTAAAATTTCTCTTTCTTTCAAGGGGTTAATGTATTTATCTCAAAAAAAATATAGTTATTACAACCTTTTGATTGTGAATGAGCTCAAAAATCTTATATGTGACAATCACCCCAAAAACGCTAAATTAAAAGTACAAAGAAGAATTATTTTAGGCAAAAATAACATTCAATAATTTATTTTTTAATGTTTGAATTATAATTACAAATTCAAAATGATTCAAAAAATAAAATCACTATAGTGCAATTAAAAGTGTGTTATACCTTTTTTTTGTGAAATATCAATATTCGCAAAGTTATATTTTTCACATATCACGCATCCTGTTTAAAGGACCACATATACACAAAAAAATAATTAACTAAAATTATTTTTTATTTTAAGGGGTTAATGTATTTGTCTTAAAAAAAATATAATCCTCACAACCTTTTAATTGTAAACAAGCTTAAAAATTCTATATACGACAATTATCCTAAAAACACTAAATTAAAAGTATAAAAAATGATTATTTTAGGCAAAGACAACATTCAATAACTCATTCTTTAGTGTTTTAATTACAATCATAATCTCAAAAAAATTCAAAAAATTAAATCACTGCAGTGTAGGTAAAAGTGTATCATACCGTATTCATGAAATGTTGATGTCTGTGAAGTTCTTCTTCTACATATCATACATCTTCTCTAAATTTATATATTTTTAGCTTATTTCATATTCTTTTAATCTTTTTTGATTCGACAAAAACAATTTGAATGTCCTTTAATCTTTTGTTTGATAGTGTTCTATAACACATATGTCAATGCCAATTAACAAAACAATATTAAAATTAAAATCTTAACACTCATCAAAATTAATATAATAACCAATAATTACCACTAACTACATGAATGAACCATTCTAAACTAAACAATAGCACATTATAGTTTTTCTTCACAAGATTAAATGCTTATTTACAGCATTGTGTTGTTTAATTATTTTTTAATTCATTTTAATTTATTTTAGTTTATTTCAATTTGTCAAATGCAAATTACCATATAATATTGTTAACTTGAGTTTTGTATACTTTTTGAACCTATCTAACTTGATCAATTTCCAGCTACATTTGTTGATTTCTAGCCACAACCAAACCACACTTTTTATTCTTAGTAACATTAGTGTGTCATCACTTTGGAAACAATTCACTTCAGCAGCTTGATTGCTTCTACTTGGGATTTGTTTTACATTCGTGTGTCATCACTTTAACAACACTTCAACTTGATAGAAAGTGAAGCTTGCAATGGTTGCATCTATAGAAAGAACTTTGGTTTAGGGTTTTGCCAAAATGCCGCCGAGTATGTACAGGAGGGCGAAGGAGGAGGCGCTGCCGCCGACGGGCCAGGTGCGCGTCCTCATCGTCGGCGACGCAGGTGAGCTCTGCTCTCGGTTTTCTCGAAATTTCAAGATCACGGCCGAGGGATCTCTCGCATCTAGGGGTCGGGAAATCCTCGCTCGCGCAGCTGATTGTGGATGGGAGCTGCGGCAAGGACGTCGCGCGGACGATTGGATGCACGGTTCACGTCAAGGTATCGATGTCCATTCTCTCTCTCTCTCTCTCATTACTGCTCTTGGCAGCACATCCAACACACTACACTGGCAAACAGCTTCCAGGATTTCTTCGTGGAGCTCTGGGACGTCTCGGGGAACGAGTGGTACAAGGATTGCCGCTCTCTCTTCTACTCGCAGATCAATGGTAAGCTTCTTCATCTTTTTTCTCTTCGGTTTTTCTAAGATGGTGCTCTACTGACACCAGGGATCATTTTTGTTCATGACTTGTCTCAGCGAAAGACCAAGAGCAGCCTCCAGAAGTGGGCGAGAGAAGTAGCCTCTCTGGGCCATTTCTCGGCACCGCTGCCATCGTCCGGCATGGGACTCGTTCCAGTGCCGTTCCTGGTGATTGGCAACAAGGCCGACATTGCTCCAAAGGCTGGTGGTAGCAGTGGCAATCTCGTTGACGCTGCAAGGCATTGGGTCGAGAAGCAAGGCCTCCTCTCTCCAACGGACGAGCTTCCTACGTCGGAAACATTCCCTGGAACTCAAGGTCTTCGAGCGGTATGTTTCCTTCTCGAAATCTGTAAGAATCCTCTAAAGTTGACAAGGAAAGGATCTCATTCTCTTATCAGCAGTTGATGAAGTTTGCATCGAATGACTAGTTCTCTTCATAGCTCTCAGAAGGTTTTTTTTATGGCTTTGATGGTTTGTTTTTCTCTTTCCAGGCAGCAAAGGACGGAGAACTGGACATGGAAGCAATCGACGATTTTTTCTCGATGGTATCATTATTTTTGTTCTTCCTCTTGGATCAAATTCTCGCTCTTTTCTTATGTGTGTGTTCTTCCAGTTAATTCGCCGACGCTACTTTGGGGAAGGGATTTCCACTTACTTTTCTTCGACGCAAAGCAACATCCCTGTAAATTCGACAAACCAAATGCCATCGTCATCGTTCATGTACAATGGTCTCGCCAGAAGCAATAGCTCGTCGCGCTATAGGCTCTAAAAGCGCTCTTCTTCGGCTATGAAGTTCTTTGACGATAAAAGAAATATGCGGCCATCTTTCTACGTTCTCGATTTCCTCTTCTTACCTTTATCCCTCGTCTCCGTGGTCAGATCAACGCATTAGAGCTTCTCGGTTCTTTCCAAAGTTGAGCCGTTGTGCAAGCACTTCGATGCTCAGGAAAATACTCCGCAGGTCCATGTCTTTGCTTACGAGCAATTTCGCAACTCGAACTGAGAGAACTAAGTTCCCTTCAGAGACGAAGGTATCCTCTGCAATAGTTCTTCACAAATATCTTGAACCTTTCATCGCACATATCAACCCCTTCATCATTCACTCCTCCTGATCACCACCTCTGATTCTGAACCCATACCATTTCTTAGAGATTCACGAGACAACGGCAGCAGTGCCAAATCTGAGTATAATTATATGCTTTATTTTATATCTCGACTTTTATTTATTAAAAAAGAAGAATGTGTGGAATGTTTGAAGAAGATGAAGTTACTTTATTATTTGGCATTACTTTATATGCTGGAAGTTTGATTGGAGGAGAGAACTATATGAGAAAAAATAATGGAGAGGTTATAATTAAAATAGTATGGAAAAGATGTTCAAAAAAGAGCATAATGGAGACGGAGAGCATGGTGTGAGATAGCAAAATTGTTATGAATAATTATGAGAAATAAAAGAGTATTGCTTTGGTGTTTCTCTCTCTCGTATTGACATTGTTGGTTCTGTTGCTAGGAACTTAAGTGTGTTTGAGTGTTGCATGGATAGCAAGCTTAACACCTTTGCCATGGACTAGGAATGTCAAGGAGAGAGTTCAATTTTATACCTTCTGTTAGCTTTGGAGGAATAATATTAGGAAAGCTTTTTATAATGCTATCACATTTCTAGCAACAATTACTTATGAATCTTTGTGATTGAAAGTGGATCTTGGCCTGGAATCGTCCTCTTCACCACAGGTCCTCAAGAACAATTGACAACTACTGACAAAGGGCTACTACAAAAGTGACTATACTCTCATGAATGGTCATAAGGATTTCTCCTGGCATTACTCGGAGTTGAAAGGATATGGATCCAGCATGTTTGTTCAAACAGTTTTATAAATTTTGCCTTCACAGAGATGCACACACTAATATTCATTATGGCACTTGCTCCGCGACTATGACGATTTTTCCGATAACGAGCTTTCCTGCGACGTGGAGCTGCTGAGGAAGCTTGGCCGGAAGGTGTGAGGTGGAGTGGAGATGCAGCAGCAAACGGCAATAGCATCAGCAGCTCGAGCAGTAGCGGTGCTAAAATATCATTATAAATTTATTATAAATTGATTACTAACCAATAATAACCTAAAAATGTAAAATTGATATTCAAAGGCAATAAAAACTTACCTTTCTCTATTTTATTGGATGAGTAAAACAGAAGACCGTTGGAATGAACATCAAGAACAAAGATACTCTCTGGATTTTTCTTGTCTTGGCTTTCTTGGCTCTCCAGGAAGGAAAAGCGCTTGGATATATAGGAAGTGATAATATTCTTGTTATAGCAGCCAGTTGATCGACAATGTGTAACCTGGCATTGCCTGGAAAGCATCCCCGGGGCTTCCAATCTCTCCAGCAGCTCGATCGCCGCCTGGAGTCCCTGGAAAGAAGAAGCGAGCAACATGACGATGGCGATGTCCCAGCTCCTCGGGCGGCACCGCCGCAAACAAAGCCAAGGCTCACAGCCTGCCACTTCGGACGAGCGCTGGGACTGTGGAAGGGCCAGCGATTCAAGCTCTGGCAGCAAAAGTCTGGCCTCCTGGATGGAAGATCCGCGGAGCTCGTCGTCAGTGGCAAGGACCGATTGAATGGAGGTCCGGATGAGCGATTCCTCAAGGCAGAGATGAGTTCCTGGGCTTGGGCTCCAAGGACTTCTTCTCCCAGGGAGGCTGCGATGATGTGGGGACTTGGCAACGAAGTGGAAGCCATCGAGAAATACTCCAAGATCACGGGAAACATCGTCAACCGCGAGACAGTGTTCACGATCTACAAGGAGAACGATGAGCTCTACGATTGGCTTGGAGGATTGCCGGACGGTCTTGTGGAGGAAGAAGAAGAAGAAGAAGAAGAAACTCTCAAGAAGAATAGTGGACTTAGTAAGATTCTGGAAGAAGAAAGGAAGAACAGTGGTGGTGATGGGATTTTGGGAGAAGGGAAACTCCTCGCGAAGAACAGCGGTGGTGGTGGCATTTTGGAAGTCAAGTGCCCGCATCGCAAAGTCCTTCCATGCCCGCTCACACTTCCATACTTCTACGTTCCTCAAGCGCAGGGATTGATGGAGATCCTCGACCGGGAGTGGCTCGATTTCTACTTCTGGACGCCGGGCGTGAGCAGCGTGCTGAGGATGAAGAGGGACCGAGACTACTGGGGATTGATCTTCCGGGTGATGAGCGAGTTTTGGTGGTCGAATGTAGTTCCTGCCAGGCAAGAGCGTGAGAGAGGCAGCCCAGAGGCTTTCATGCCCAGCGACACGCATCCTCTCACGCCCGCGGTGATCGAGAGGAGCCAGAAGATTGCGTCGCGGGCGAGAGTTATATGGACGGATTACCGAGGTGGTGGTCGAGAGGAGGACGAAGGGTCTTTCTCTTATACAATTCTTAAAAACTAGTACTGTTCTTCGATTCCTTCGCTAGAAAAATTTCTACGAGCAAAGCTTTGATCAGATAGATGATGATCATCGCAAACATTATCGCGAGAATCTCAAATAAGAGAGGGAGAGAGAATCCCATTGCGTGCAAATACCTTCCATTCGTCAAGAGGGGGAAGCTTACACCCATGATTCCTGGCGAGAATGCGTTACAAACTCCCGAGAGTCCACACCTTGTAGATCAAACCAAGCTTGCATTTCACGGGCTATATAAATTCGTACCTTGCTTCTCAGCTCCTCACAAAGCTTCAAGGAGCTCATACTTTCTTCACAGCTTTAGTTCTCGCGAGATTTTCTTCTTCTTTTGTATCCATGGCTCTCGCAAAGCTTGCGCTCGTGGTCTTGTTCCTGGCGGCGACAGTGGCTATTGTATCAGCGGTAGAATGCAAGAACAACATAGCGGACCTGTTACCGTGCCAGGCAGCGGCCCAGAGCGAAACGTCCACGCCCTCCACCGAGTGCTGCACCGCCGTTGGCAAGTTTAAGGATGATCCGGCTTGCCTGTGCAGCACCATCGCCGCGGCACAGGCCGCTGGATTCACCATCGATGCTCCAGTCGCGGCAACCATTCCCAAGCGCTGCAAGCTCGATGGATACCCGACGAGCTGCTCCAAATCCAAGTAGAAGTTCCAACGTTTTCTCCATCATGCTCGGCTTCCTGTCAAGTGTTAGTTGATGGTGCTTGCCGCGCGAATGTAATAAAACTTGTTCTCATCACCTTGAAAAATAAAAGTGTGGTTTTGTTTCTTTTCTTTTTGCTTACTTTGTGAGCGATTCTTCTGTGTTCTAGTCTGTGGCTAGTGTCCCGATGCCGTATCTGAGAGCAGCGGAGCGATAGACATCGGCATGAGCTTGGACGGATACTGTCACAGAAACTTAGCGTATTTAGCGAGTTTTCAGCTAGAAGTGAAGTAGGTGAAAGACGCAAAGTTGTTTTTTACCAGTGTGTGGCCGTGAATAGCCACCGCCCATTGTGATCACAAGTGGAACGCTACGTTGCATACAAGAACTATAGACCAAGTTGTTTCTCTGGAGCAAACCTTGCCTGGAAGTGAATGGAATGTTAAGCTACGCTCGGTGGGAAGATAGACAAAACAATTACCTGGACAAATTGAGACGACCAAAACTATCCTCTCGCAATGCATCAACACCGGCCTGGAAAAAACTGAAAGTTTAAAAAGCTTGAAAAGGATTATAGATTACCTGGAAGAAAACGAGCCCGGGGCTGTGAATTTGGAAGAGCTTGTCAAGCCAGTCTTTGAGAATTGAGACGTATTCCTCGTCACCGGTTTTGTCTGGTAAATCCACATCGTAGTCAGACTTCATCCTGGTTCGCCATGGATAGTTATTTGCTCCTTGAATACTGAAAGTAATCACTCTTTTATCGTTCTCAAATATTTGAGCAGTACCATTTCCCTGTGAGAGCCAGAACGTAAAATCGAATGTTGGATATAAATAAAGGAAGATAAATAAAAAAGCACACCTGATGGACATCGAGATCTATGACCAGAACTGGAGAAGCTAAATTACAACGAGATGGATAAGCTTCCAAAGCAGCTACTGCAGCGACAGAAATGTCGTTGAAAACACCTGCATTGGATCGATCAAATCCCGTTAGAAAAAAGAACAAAAAAGAAGAAGAAGAAAACAGAAACAACTTACAAAATCCCTCGCCGTGCTCAGGAAATGCGTGATGAGTTCCACCAGCAATGTTTGCAGCTGCTCTCCGCAATCCGAGCATGACAGCGTGCATTGCTGCTAGCGTTCCCCTGAAAGACATGATTTTTTCTTCCTATAACTCTCATAGTTATCCCACAAAAAATGAGGATACAAGAAGAAAAAACTTTACCCGGACGAGCAGCGAGAACGAGCAACAAGTTCTCGACTCCATGGAAAGCCTAGTTCTCTCTGTTCACGCTCGTTCAAAGCACCGCTAAACACTCGTTGCACATAGCTGGAAGAAACAATTCCAAAGAAGAAAATCAAACAAAGATTCAAAGCTAAAGTCCGTCCATACCTTTCACTGTGAACAAGACAGAGCTCGTTCTCAGTTGCCAATGGAGCTGGAAAAGTAGTGAGCAAATTCCGCAGTAGCAAATCTTCTTCTAAGATCATCCTAGTCGCTCTATACCTGAAAGAGCACCAAAGATAATTGGTTCTAGCTTTGTTTTGCCCGAAGAACACTCACTCACTTATCCATGGGAAACCTGTGTCCTTTCGGCAGAGGCACGACGTGATGATCCGCATAGAAAGCAATCAAAGTCGGACCTTTCCCAGCAGCAATAGCAGCTTGCAAGGTCGTTTGATTTTGCTCTGGAATCGAGCAAAGAGCCTTGCATCCATGCTTAAGAACAAAAAGAAAGAATTTCAGCAAAATGTAGCTAGAAATATCTAAGAAAAAAAGAAGAATCCCAAGCTAGAAATTCGTAATCATGAAAAAACGAAGAATTACAGGAGAATGTAGATCGAAATCTCGAATTCCATACCTTAGCTCCAATGCATCCAGCAAATGCCGCAGCGGAAAGAGACGCAAGCGCTGGACGGAGAAACTGCGTCATAGATAGAATGGACACCATAAACCCTAATTAGGGTTCTTCGCTATGGCGATGGCGGTCACTTAGAATTTGAAATGGAGAGCTCTCGATGAGGCTCCTGGCCCGGGCGGCCTTCTCCACATCCTCCACTCTCGCAGATCCCCAGAAACCCCACAGCTACCTCGCATCCCTCATCCGGCAATGCGGCGCCACAGGCGATCTGAAAGAGGGGCGGCGGCTCCACGAATCCATCGCCAGCAACGGCAATCTCGACCGGTTCCTCGCGAATCACCTCATCCAGATGTATGGCAGCTGCGGCAGTGTCGGCGAGGCGCGATCCACCTTCGATCGGATGCGCTGGAGGAACGTTTTCTCCTGGACTGTGATGCTCGCTGTGTATGCCCGCAATGGGCATTTGCTGGAGGCGCTGGATCTCTTCCGCCGGATGGATCTCGAGGGCGTGAAGCCGGACGATGTAACCTTCCTCGCCATCCTGGGCGCGTGCTCCTCCGCCAGAGATCTCGCCACTGGGAGCGATCTCCACGCCCGGATCGTGGCGAGTGGAATCGCGATCGATGTCGTTGTTGGCAGCGCGCTCGTCCACTTCTACTGCAAATGCGAGCTCCTGGATCGCGCCTGGGCGATCTTCCGCGAGATCCCCGACCCCAATGTTCTTACATGGACGTCGATCATCGCGGCGCACGCCGAGATGGGATTGCATCGCGAGGGGATGGATCTCTTCCGGAGGATGCAGCTCTCCGGCGTTAGCGCGGACAGGCTCGTGATCGCCAGCGTGCTCGAGTCCCTGGCCGTGCTAGGGCTCGCGGATCCATCCATCCGGAGCGCCGCGGCGCCGATTCGCGAGTGGATCTTCCTCTCCGGGCTGGAGCGCGATCCCTACCTGCGAACTGGACTGATCGCCATGTATGGGAAGTGGGGGCTCCTCCACGAATCCACGGCGATCTTCTTCCGCGAGAGCTCGCTGGATTCCAATGTGGTGGCCTGGACAGCGATGGTTTCGTCGTGCTCCCAGCACGGCCGCATCGATCTGGCCGTGGCGCTCTTCCACCGGATGAATCTCGAGGGCGTGCGGCAGGACCGCGTCTCGATGATGACGATCATGGACGCGCTCGCCAGCGATCCCTCGCATTGCCCGCGCAACCTCGCGGCGATCGGCGAGGCGATCGCGTCTTGCGGCCTGGAATCCAGCACCGCGATTGGGAACTCGCTCATCAATCTCCACGCCAAGAGCGGCCGGATCGAGCGAGCGCTGGAGATCTTCCACGGGATGATCCACAGGGACGTGATCTCCTGGGGCAGCATCATCACAGCGCTTGCCCAGAGCGGCAATGCCGCTGGCGTTCTAGCGATGCTCCGCGAGATGGATCTCGAGGGCACCAAGCCCGACGCCGTGGTGTTCGTCAGCGCGATCGATGCTTGCAAATCCAGTTCGCGCCTCGCCGACGGCCGGATCCTCCACGCCAGGGCGATCGCCAGCGGCGTCCACGATCGCATCCAGATCGCGAATTCCCTGCTCGACATGTACAGCAAGTGTGGGCGCCTGGATCTCGCCATGGCCGTGTTCTTGGCCCTCCCCCAGCGCGACACCATCGCCTGGAACTCGATCGTCATCTCCTTCGCGCAGCACGGCGATTGGATCCGCGCAAGGGAGCTCTTCCAAGCGATGCATCTCGAGGGAATGGAGCCCAGCCGCGTGACGATCGTGAGCATCCTCTCGGCGTGCCGCCACGCCGGGCTCTTGGAGGAGGCGCGGCGCTACTTCGTGTGCATGGCGGACGACCACGGCATCGATCCAGCGCTGCTCCACTACGGATCCATGATCGATCTCTTCGGCCGCGCGGGGTGGCTGGATCACGCCGAGGAGCTGGTGCGCGAGATGCCCATCCAGCCCGCGATCACGAGCGTGACGGCGCTGCTGGGATCTTGCCGGATCCACGGGGATGCGCGGCGGGCGTCCGGGGCAGCGGAGCAAGCGATCGATCTAGACCCAGAGAGCGCCGCTGGGGGATTAGCGCTACTATCCAATACATTCGCAGGGAAGGAATAGTGGAATGCGGAGAGCCCTAAAAATATATTCCTTTTTTGATACGCACTTTTAAATTAAAGCTTTTTAGAGGAAAAATCCATTTAGCTAATTTAATGGTAATTTCTGGTCATGAGTTACCATTAAGTTAAACTATTAAATTAGTGTGAGATAAAAGGCATATTCATTCTTTAGTTCAAGGGATAAAGGCAAATTCCTCGCCTTTATGCCAACTTTAAGAATCTTTTCGAACCTTTTCTCCTTTTTAAAGTAAAGAATCTAGTTTGGGTTTGATTGATCTTGCTGCTGGAGCGCGTCTTCGAGCAGATCTTCGCCAAACTCGAGAGCTGCGCATCGAAACATCTGGCTGTCCACCAGCTTATCTTCGTTGGCCACTCCCCACACTGCGTGCTCGAACACTTCCACCTCGATCGTCGCCACGAATGACTCTCGGCACGCGGGCTTCCACTCGAGCTTTCCAATCGGAGCAAGGATTTGCTCCGAGAACGACACCGGCGAAGCATAGCACAGAATCTAATCGCCAAGCCAAGAACAAAGAAGAGTTAGGAACGAGAAGAGAGAACCGAAAACCATACCTTGATAGTGTGTGAAGGACCAACTCCGGTTAATGCGAACTTCGCTTCCAGGGGAGAGAGCTGCACGTCCTTGAAAATGGTTCCAAGGTTGTTGGTGCGCAGATCCAATTTGCAGTTGGCCGATCGGTATCCGAGTGAGAAGACGTAAGGGGTCTCCAGGAGTTTACCGAGCTTGAACCGAGCTCCCGAGCAGACAATCTGGGAAGAATTATCCCGCGACATTCCCTGGAGCCACACATGACCGGCAGGGAAAGTTTCTCCCCAGTTCTTCTCCTGGTGCGCAAACCCGTCACCGTGAACCACCATGTTCTTGTCGCTGCTGAAAAATGTGTACTTTGCTCGGGAGCCCAGGCTGTGCACGTACCAATGGCACGGGAACAGTGGAACTTTCCCTGCCCAGCCTTCGGGGCCCTTTTTACTGTTGCCAGAATCCCATGGAACCTGGAAAAAACACCGGGATATGAGATTTTGTTTTGGTTCTGGAATGAAGAACATTACCGTGCCACTCGTCTCAACTCTGAGGTCGTAACCATTTAGCCGGACCTCCACCTCGGACTCATTCGGCTTCATCACGATTTTTCCAATGCCTGCAGCCTCCCACTGAAATCCCTTGGGCTCGTCGTCATTGTCAGCTCCAGACAAATCTCCTATCGTGCTAAACTTCGCGTCCTGCAAGAAGAAAACAGCCGGGGAAACTAAGAAACTTTCAATGAAGAAATGCAGGCCAAAAACACAAAAAAAACACCAGGGAGGATTGCAAAACAAGGATGCCGCAGTAAAAAGAAGGGAAAATAGGGAACACATGGAGACTAGAAAGCTAGTAAACTATGACCGATGAAAAAAAGCAAAAGAACAGTGGAGTGGACGAGATGGAGACTAGAAAGCTAGTAAACTATGATAAAACTCACACCCGAGATACTCGTAGACTTAAAACAAAACGAATGCTAGCAATCTAGGACTGCGTGAACTATAAAAAAAAATAGAAGAAAAAAAAACATACCTTGAAAGGGATAAACTCACCTTTGTTTTCACGGCCACAGCGTGTGTGCTACGCGATGAATCACTGAAGAGCAAAGTAACCTGGCTCTCCTGCGTCGCGTAATTCGTCGCCATGATCACACCAGCGCTGAATTGCCTCGGCTCATCCACAAGCCGTGTGTACCATCCCTCGAAGGAAGGATAGGGGCGAATCCTCTCCGGAAGAAGCCGGCTAAAGCTGGGTTTGTGAGGATCCCACGGATGCTGCCCCGAGAACTCCGCCTCCTCCACGGATTCCAGCACCGACGAGGAGCTCTCCTCCTCGCCCTTGGCCATTCTTACCGCGATTCCCCGATCAATGCCGCGGCGCCGCCGCGGCGCCGCGCTCAATCCTCCCGGGAAGGGCCACTGGCCGCATGCATTGCATGCCGCTACCGCCGCCGCTGCCATTCCAGTTGCATGCTACTGCCGCCAGCGCCGATCGAGAAGCCTTACATAGCGCCAGCTCCGCGGCGGGATCGATCAACACGAGCCCTGACAGCGACGCGCTAGGCATTCTCTCACCCAATAATCTAGCGCTAGGGTTTATGCCAAACTCCATGCTTATATTAGCTTAGCTTACACTAACAGTAACTAATTAGCTTAATAAGCGTGTCTAACCACGACTCGAACCGTTACTCCACGGTGGTTTCTTCTTTCTTGTCTCTCTCCTCTCGTTTTCCTCGTGGTTTTCTTCTCTAGGACTAGGGTTCTTCGATTTTTTCGTGCTATTCTAGCAGAGAAGCGATGGTCCAGTGACGAGGAACTACTCTCGGGTTAGTTTTTTTTTGGTTCTTCTCCTTTCGGTTCTTTGGGTTGGAAGAATCGCTTCCAAGGAATGCGGTCGAGCTCTGTGATGCTCCTCCTGCTCGGCTTTCTCGTGCTTGTTTCTACCCAAGAACTTGGGAAGAACGAGCTCGAGGAAGCCATCGTTCTTTACTCCGGCTCCAGCGATGATCCAGTCGAGCGTTTGAGTTCTTCCAGCTTTGCCTCCTTTCCAACACTGCCCCCGTTTCCTCCATCTCCGCCGCCGCCGCCGCCGCCTCCTCCTATAGCGCCTGACGATCACCATCATAGCCGTCCAGCTCCAGCGCCAGCTCCAGCGTCAGCTCCGGCTCCCAGCGATGGCGATGACGATGACGATGACCAAGGCTCAAGTGGAACGCCGCCACCGCCACCGCCGCTACCACCACCTCCACCACCATCTCCTCCGCCTCCTCCACACCATCTTCCAAAGGCCCTTCTCGCCGGCCTGAACATCACCAACGGTGGAAAGCTCTCGCCAGACTTTAGCCCCCGGACTTACAACTATTCCTCCTCCGTGAGCTCGGGCGTACGAAAGATCAGGATCGTTGCCACTGTCTCGCAGGAAGAGGTAGTGTTCTTGGTGAAACTTTGCTCTGATTTGTTGCTTTGCTGCTCCAGGAGCGCGACGAGTACACGGTGACTGTCAACTCCATTCCTCTCAAGAGTGGCGTTCCAAGCCCGCAGCTCCAAGTTGGCAAGGCTGGGGAAGATACTCTCTTTGAGATCGCGGTCACGGCTCTGGAACACGAGCCTTCGACGTACTACTTGCTCGTCCATCGCGGTGAGCTTTAGAGCTCCTGGAGTACGAGACGTTGATGTTAGTTCTCTCTTTGCCACAGGAAAGAGCAAATGGGATCGTTTTGGAGCAAAGTTCCTACTGGCCTTGGCGATCGTGCTGGTGATCGCGGTGGTCTTGTTCCTGTGCTATGGCTGCTATGTCTGCATCCAGAGTGGAAGAATGCCGTCAATATGGCCTTTCAGGAGCCGAGACGCTGATGAGTACTCGCTTTTACCGGGGCCGAGTAGCGGTCGCCCATAGCGAGTTCTCCTTAACTTCTAGACTGAGTGTCCTTTTTTGCTCAGGCAGTAAGTTAGAGACGATCGAACGTTACTGAATATAAAGCTACCTTTTGACTTACGCACAGTTTCAAGACACTCGTGAACTATTATGATTCTTGAGCCTTGATGTGAAAAAGAATCCCCCCGTCGCTAACTTGCTGGCCGGCAGTGACGTTCACTTGATTGATAACACCAGAAATATGTGCTTTTACAGTGTGCTGCAAAAAGGTGTGTAAGAGGAAAGCAACAAATACGAACAAATATAAGGTTTTTACCTCCATTTTCATAGCTTCTAAAACCAGGAGAGGATCTCCAGCTTTCACATTTGAGCCCAGCTCTGCAAGAACTTTCACAGCCAGTCCGGCCATGGGAGAAGCGACGGCTCCCGGTGTTAGCTTGCTACTACCGCCAGAACTTGTTAATCGTTGAGATGTTTCACCATGGCTTTCTGTATCATAGGCCTCCCGCAACGCTGTTGTAAAGTGATGGTGCTCGCCGTCCTTCCACACGTGAATATGATAAGCCGATTTCTGTTGTCCAGAAAATGCTAATTAGATCTGAATTGAAAGGAGAGAAAACTGCATACCTGCAGATAATAACCATAGTTTATAGTGGAGGAAATGCCATTGATGTCGACAGTTATGTCACAGCCAGAACTAGCAACTCTTTTAGCTGTAAGTCTGACACAAGATAAATCTCCCGCAAACTGCACAATATGACTCCACATAGGGAATAGGAAAAGGAAAAACAATGCGTTTACCTTTACTAAGAACTCGTTGTCACTTGAATAGGTGACATCTAAGCTCATCGGTTCGCATGAGAGACTCTCGGACTCAGGCATCCAGTCTAACGAGATCTTCCTGGTATAAGGATTGTTGACTCGAAAACCAGAAGTTGTATGCCATGGGCCTCCAATTCTCGATTCTGCACTGGAAATAGTAAATGCTGGCTATCTCAAAACTGCGAGTCGATCTTACCTGGTCGTCGAAAACTCTCCCTTATACATACGCCAACGGCCGCTAAAGCAGCGAAAGGTTTTACATCTCGCTTGGCACTTTCGGAAAAATCTAGTAGCTCGTTCTTATGGTGTTCAATGAAGTGTGTTTCCACGTCCCCAGCCCTGAAAGCCGGATGTTTTGCAAGCTTTTTTAAAAAGTGGATGTTAGTTGGAAGTCCAGCAACCTGGCGAATGCAATGTTAGCACTAAACAATAGAAAGAAAAAAGAGCAAACCAACTTGCCTGAAAATTCGAGAGGCAATTATGAAGCTTCGCCAACGCCATATCGCGATCACTACCCCATACGACCAGTTTGGCTATCATAGGATCGTAGTGGACGCTTACAGCATCACTTTGCTCTACACCCGTCTCAATTCTCACTGCATTGACAAGATAAACTGCTTAGGATTCTCCAAGTTTGACACGAGTTACCAGTGGATGAAGCGGGAGGTGGATTATAATGGTAAAGAACTCCAGCAGCAGGTAGAAAACCTCTTGGAACGTTTTCAGCATAGACCCGAGCCTCAAACGCATGACCTGCTTAGCTGCGATAATCTTCGGGAATAAATAGTGTAGAGAAGCTACCTTGCAGCGGTATACTCTTTTGCTCAAGTGGAAGGCTTTCGCCATTTGCGACACGAATTTGCCATTCCACCAAGTCTTGACGCGTCACCATTTCGGTGACAGGGTGCTCAACCTGACCAGAAGTTTAATTCAGCATATACAGAAACTAGTGGAAGTCCGTCCTTACTTGCAAACGTGTGTTCATCTCCATGAAGAAAAACTCTCCTGTTGCAGTGTCGACAATAAACTCAACAGTGCCAGCATTTTCGTAATTCACAGCCTTCGATAGAAAAGAAATTTTGATTTGACAGCAGCAAATCACAAAAGAGGATACCTTAGCCGCATTGACTGCTGCTTGGCCTATTGAGTTGCGAAAGTCGTCTGACATGAGCGGCTGGAATATAAAAAAAAAACATGGTGAAACAGCAAACAGCCTGAAATATTGTCCTACCGCTGGTGCTTCCTCTATAATTTTCTGGTGGCGCCTCTGAACGCTACAGTCCCGTTCAAACAAATGAACAACGTTACCAAAGCGGTCGCCAAAGATCTGTCAGCAAGTCTGTGATAAATTTCCAGGTTGAACAAAATCTCCCACCTGGACTTCTATGTGTCGAGGCTGTGCGATATACTTCTCAATCAAGACCCTGGTGTCGCCAAATGCAGCAGCAGACTCACGTAGAGCGCTTCTCAAACTGTCCAGAAACTCGTCTCTGCTGTGGACAATCCTCATGCCCTGAACCAAAACTTTACAAGAGAAATCAGTAGTGTCGCCAACATGAAACAAAATACCAAAAGAAAGCAAAAAACCAACCTTTCCTCCGCCACCAAGAACAGGCTTGATCAGAACGGGATAGCCAATCCGATCAGCCTCAGATTGCAGCAGCTCGTGGCTCTGATCATCCCCGTGGTATCCAGGAACAACAGGAACATTAGCACCGCTCATAAGCTTTTTGGAGGCACTAAGGAGTTCCAAGATAGTTCTTATGGCTGGTTCTTTGAAGAAAAATGGAGTTGGCGTACCTTTTGTCTCCCATCAAGCTAATCGCAGCTGCCGAAGGGCCAATGAATGTGATCCCAGACTCGTGGCAAGCCTGCGCAAACTTCGAATTTTCTGATAGAAATCCATACCCGGGATGGATTGCCTGAGAAGTTGGATATGTATGAGTCGAGAAGAAAAGAAATGAAAGCTTACATCGGCTCCAGTGCGACGAGCAGCGTCGAGGATGGAAGTAGTGGACAAGTAGCTGAGCTGCGCAGAGGCGGGGCCGATAAACACTGCTTCATCGGCTCGACGGACGTGTAGCGAGTTTCGATCGGCATCACTGTAAACCGCCACCGTTTTTAATCCCAAGCTACGCGCGGTCTTGATGATCCGGCACGCAATCTCGCCCCTGTTCGCGATCAGGATCTTCTCGATCGGCCGCTGGGCTGGAGATTTCTCCACGGGAGGCGCTTGAGAGAAGGGATTGGCGAGCGAGCTCCAAGATCGCTTGCTCCTCCTCGCAATGGATGTGGAATTTCCCATGGACGATCGGCAGCGCTAAAGGCGAGCTCGAGAATGCGTGTCACCTGATCGAATCGAGGCGCCAGGACCGCCGCTGGAGAAAACCCTAGCCTTGAGACACCTTGTCGTGCTTATCCCGTGAAATAGTCTAATCACTTGAGAAGGAGACCTCTGGAGGGATGAGTGGAGGCTCCACGAATCCATTGCAAGGAGTGATAATATCGACAGCTATCTTGCTAGTTGGTACTGCGATAGAGAAAATTCAGCTTCGACTCAATGGGGAGATATTTCTTTTTGGACAGTGATGTGCACTGCATATGCCCTCAAAGGGCATTGTCTGGAAGTACTGGATCATGGCTTATAAACTCGTGAAACACTAACACTTCTATATAACATGGCAGGGTATCCCTGTGAATCTGAATCCGTCCTTGTTTTCGGAGTTAAGCAAGATAGCAAATGTTGATTAAGTTAGAATGGGATTATGCAAGCTATGTGCGATTAAATGGGGGATTCTGGGCAAAAAAATTCCATGTGTCCAAAGACCATGTCCTGGGAGCTTGATCTCTCTAGGAACTGCAGCAGTGCAAGTTCCTGGCTCGTGATTCGCAAGAGCAAAGCGCTGGGCAGAGTCCAATCCAAACACCAATCTTGCACTCACCACCGAGTTGAACGATCCATCTGATCCTTGCGAGTGGAGGCTTCGATTTGCTCTTCGGTCCCTGGAGGTGAAAGGTGGCGGCGTCCAGTGATCGGTGAAGCGGCTACTCAAGCGGATGAATCTCGCGGACTCGCATGCTTGCCGGACTATTGCTTCGTGGAGCGCTACTCGTCGAGTGGGAAGGCTTTCAGCTCGCGGACATGATTCTGCGGGTGACCACGACGAGAAGTTGCTGGTCCGAGATCGACGAAGTTGTTCGAGAGCTGGATGATTTGCATGACAAGCGGAAGCTGCCGCGCCCCGAGCAGTACAAGCTCGTTACGTTGTTCCCGAGTCAATATTTGAGGGATTCACGTACCAGTTCTTTGAGGAAGACAATGGAGCTGTGTCTGAGCGACGAGTTGCAGGGATGGATACATGATGACGGTTCCATCGTAGTTCGTCTTGAGTTTCAGCATGAATGAGTGAAAATCCAGATGTAAACTATGAACTTTACCTTGCAAATCATGAAGTTTGCTCTTCTCGTACAAGAATCCAACAATGGGATAGAAGTAATCAAGAATCTAACAATGAAAAAGAAGTTTCAGCACGTCCCACAGGCATGCTTCAGAGCTGTAGCAAAAATGATAGAAGTAATCAAGAATCCAACAATGAGAAGGAAGTTTCAGCATGTCCCACAGGTATGATTTAGGAAACATAGAGCTCTGAACTTTGTAATATTCTCGTCCTGCCAAGCACAAGAATCCAACAATGAGAAGGAAGTAATTAAACCAACCATAAGAAGTAGCATAACTTTCCGCCTTTAATACTCAGTTTAATTTAGAGAAGATCTATGATTCAAAAAATCTTGACGTAAACAAGGTAGATTCGTTTTTCTTAATGGAGGGAGCTTAAACCCTAGTTCTTTCAAGCTTGCGAGCGACGGCGATGATGCTCTGCCTCGCTCGGGCACCGAAATCTCTCCCTCTCGGCCGCACACCGATCCGGAGATGATGTGGTGTCGATGATGATCCAGAAGCACCAGGCAGATCACGGTCTCAGCCCTAGCGCCAACCAGGATTGCGAATCTCCGCCCAGGATCGCTCGCCAGAGGCTGTGTTCTCCATGGAGTGCTCATTGCGGATACGCTCAAGCTCGAGGATAGCGTCCAGGTACTCACTACGCTCAGGGATTCCAGCGGCGACGAGGTTCTTCTAGCGATCAAGCATGCAGTGGGCAGCGACGCCACATCCGAGCAAGTCCGAGCGAAATATCCGAGAGTGGCCGTCAAGGAGCCGATGCTCCAGAAGCAAGAGGGTTCTTCCTTCACCTCGTTGGACAACCGTGGAGGTGATCTCCTACCTCAGCGACGAGCAGCTGGAGCGATTCAGAGGTATGGCCGCCGCGGCGCTGCGATTGGAAGGCAACAAGCTCTTCCAAGATGGCAGCTTTGAGGCTACCGCCCAAGCCTCGGCGAAATGCGACCTCCAGCGAGATCGAGTACTTGCACTGTCGAACAAGGCCGAGTGCTTCCTCAAGCTGGGACGATTTGGGCAGTGTGTGGATGCCGCAAGTGCTGCTCTCTCCGTGGATCCCTGCCATCTCAAGAGTATGTACCAGAAAGCTTTGGCGCTGCTCAAGCTCCATCTCTACGACTGGTCATGCAAGCTTTTGGGTGACATTCTTGGGGTGGACAAGGCAATCGATTGACTGCACCAGAGATGCAACAAGCTTGCCATCCAGCGCCGCGACAGGAGCAGCATCATGGCAGAGATTTGTGACTTTGTCCGGGCCTGGAGTGAAGGAGAGGAACTTCCGGTTGCGGACAACTTTTGCAAAGTGGAAGTAAGAAAATGCGAAGATCAGAGCAAGGGACGAGGCCGGGGACTCTTTACAACGACAAGCATCAAGAAGGCGAGCTCGTTCTTGTCAGCAACTCGCCAGCCTTTGAGCGAGGTGGTTACAGATCCATTTGCGATAGAAACACTGCAGTCTGGCTGCTCGACATGGCCATGAAGTCTCCGCGAGCATACAAGCTGATGCTTGCGAGGTCGCAGGGAACGAGCGTGAAGTTCCCGCAATGGAGATTTTCCAGCCAGACTGGGCCACGCCGAAGAACTGCAGCACCGACAGTAGCAGGGAAGCTCTCCAAGGGATTACGGTCGAGAGATTTTTCGAAATGGTCAGCCAAGCTTCCTTCAATCCTAAGGTGCAGCTGCCTAAGCCAGAACGAGCCGACGGTACGCTTGCTCTACGTCGCTACTTGGTTCGTCCCCCGCTTCATCAACCACTCCTGTGTTGGGAACGTTTCCCAGAGGGTGTTTGGCACCACGGCGTGCTACTTTGCCACCCGAGACATCACTCGGGTTCTGCTTCATCATCGGCGGCCATCCTTACAGGCGGACGAGGCTCTCCTTCGAGGATCTCGCGCAGGGGACTGGCTTCTACAGGGACTTGGCCGAGGCAAACTTTGAGTTTCCGTTCAAGGGAGGGATCAGTCCGGCCTGGATGGTGGTGAAGCTGGAGCAAGTGTTTTCGACAAAGCTCCAGGATGAGGAGGAGAGGCAGTGCGTGAGAGCGATCCACTGGTCGCTCTACCTGTGGACTACCAGCAGGTGGAGGTTGGAAACGTGGTGGCGCTGCCGGAGGGGATTATGTTCCAGCGGGAGAGGTGATTATGGAGGCGATGCACAAGCTCACGGCTGGCAACGATGGCAACGAGAGTTACCTGGAGACGATGGCAGACTACGCACGGGACAAGGAAGCGGCAAAGAGGGCGATGGAGATGGAGTGGGAGGTGAGGTTTGGGAAGCAGGAGGACGCTTGCGTTGCCAAGGCCATCTACGAGAGAGGTATGGACTCGTTGCTCAAGCCCTGGACCCTCTGAGTGAGCTTGTTTTTCTGGAGTGTTTTCGTCCTATTTCTTCTTCTTTTTCTACTACTACTCACTACTTCTCTTTCTTCTCTTCTGCTGTCTCCTCCTACTACTACCTTAACCACTCGGCCAAAGCGACACTTTCATGAAACCGCTCTTTTCACAAAGCAATCCACGAAAGAAGGGATTGGTGAGCGAGCGAGCAATCTAGTCAAGTATGCTTGAATTATACTGTTATACTACTGATTTCTAGAATTATATTTCATCAAACTAATCTAACAGCATTCAATTAGACACTTCGAAGAAATACGCCCATAATACAACAAGAAAAAAGCTTGTGTTATAACAAAAGAATGAAGAGAAAATAGAAAAATAATTTTTGAAGCAATCTATTTCATATAGTCAATTATACCTTACGAATGTATGCTCACATTATTTCCGCACTATATAATTTAACCTTTGTGAACTGTCCCCTTCATACTCATGTTATGGTATTTGGCAATATCGCATAATAAAACCCTAATTTGTCATACTTATTTCTTACATAAAAGAAGTTAAAGAAATGCACGGAAAAGCAGGCTGGCCCCGGACAGCTAGACTAGAAAATCAACGCGGAAACACGAAGCGAGCTATGCATTTTTGTCTGTCAGAAAAATTAACATATGTTAGCTCAAAACAGAAGTGATGAAGATTTACCTGGAGAATCCCCTTGTTGCTGAAAACTTTTCTCATCATGTTACTGACGTAGATTTTTCTCTAATTTGAAGTAGATGAGGATGGCTAGTGCAACCACTGCTAATCCAATAAACACAGTGAACTCCTGGAAGACTATCCAGTTTGGAGTAACTTCAACTGTGGATGTCGTTGTCACTAGGAATGCTATGTTATGATTGAGCTGGAGAATTGTCTCAGCAGTGGCAAGGGAAGGTTCCTTCTCGAGGTCCTTTATGCTGAAGTAGAGACCTGGCAAGCTTCCTGCCACTGAACCAGCAATGAACACTGTCCGCCCCAAAGTTCTGATTAGTGGACGGTAGCCTGGCTTTCCGGCCAACTTAAGTTGATCGAGTTGGCGAAATAATGAATCTTCCCACTCTAAGAGAGTCCTGCTCAAGGAGCCAGCACAAATTCCCAGCAATGCAATGACAAATGTCATAAAAGACGTATAAACTTGTGTTCGACGAGAAGATGCATCTTTCCAATACTGCTCTCCAAAACGATGAACGTTGCTCACTTTCAACAAGTCATTGAGAACTTCTTGGACTCTCTCGTTGTCATGTCTAGACAATTGTTTGAAACATGGTGGTGAATCCACCTTAACCAAGAAAATAAAACATCAGCCTTCAGAAAAAAAAAGTCATAGTATCGAACTCACCTTGAATTCTTCGTTCCCACAGGTGATGTCCCTTCCTTGTGTCTTCTTCAACAGAAAATCTTTGATGACAGTGCCGCCCACCTTGTTGGCTTGCATACCAGAATACTTGCCGACGAACGAAACTTGGCAACCCGTCACGTTTCTTGTACAAGCATTCAATAGAACTTCTTCACTTAGCTCTTGGTCTCCTTCTAACGTTGTCTCAATGCATGTTGTCATCTGCTCCATCCCACTCAGGACACCTTCTGTGAGGTTCGCGAGGCTGGCGCCAATGGGAAGAGAGTCATTAAAACGAATTTGGAGTTTCACCGGGAGGTCAAATTTGATGCTGTAAGATCCAAGAACGATGGTATGTTCATCTGTCATACGATCCCAGTCCCAAAATGATCGAGATGTCTCACACTGAGAAGTGTTGAAGGCGAAGGAAACATCTTGGCCTTGCGTCAAGTTGTATCCAATTATGCAAACTTGGCGAAGGCAGGCGCACTGTAAGAATGGATAAGACAAGTAAGAAATAACATCCGGCATGTAGTTGATGGGAACAGATAAGTTGCATTCTCTAATATCATTGCTGTAGTAAGACCATGATAGGGAATTTTCTCCTGGCTAATCCCCGTGGATATGTTGGACCTCGCACTGCTAGCAAAGTTGCTCAAATAAAATCCAGACTTGGTGAAAACTGGATGCGTGAGGTTGGAAGATAGCATAGCGAAAGGTACTTTCCTGAGAAGTAAGCCAAGAGCCGGCGTACCGCTGGTTTTGTCCACTGGGACTATAGGTGCAGTGACCTTGCAGCGTCCGACAGCAGACACCCTCTTATCATTTTTGCACAGGCGTAAGTTTATTCCCCAGTGAATCGCCATTTTCCAGATCAGACTACCATGCTGGCGAATGACTCCTCCATACAAGTGTGGATCAGGCGCTTCTACAGTTTTGTTGTTGCTTCTCCAAACCCGCCATGCACTGAGCTTTTGATAAGCAGCAGCAACCTCCGTCATGCTAATACCGGTAGAATTTTGAGTTCCATACACGAGTGCTGATGCAATGGAGGTGCTTGTGGCCCATTTGTAGAAGGGGTCGTTTGTTGTCGCAAACACGTTGGTTTCCCAACAAGTTGTACCTGTCTGTTTGATGAGATCAGAATAGAACCCACCTTCTGGCTTCTTTTTGTTCACACATAACGAGAAGACTAGCAGCACAGCTGTTGCAACTACAATGGCAAATATGAAAATTGCAAATGATTCTTTCCACTGCCAGTGCCATCAGTTTTGGGTAATTTGAAAAAACAGTAATGCCTATGTGATTTGGAGGGACAACTTTTCCTCGATATTGGATTTGTCGCTCTAATGCATTTTTCCTATATTCTCCGGTACCTCCCAGAGGTGTCTCATTTGTCCATGGCTTCGTCCCCCATAAGTTCGCTCAAATAAAACATGGGCTCAGAATCGGGACTTGATTTCTTGTTAACACGGTAAGTGGAAAGTGAGTGAAGGTTCACATGAATCTATTCATTTATCTGACTTCCACTCCGAAAGTTATTCTCCTCTGAGGTTACTGTCACGTCGGCCCTTTATCAGTGTTTAGAAAAAGGAGAAGGTAGAGGACAAAAATTGCCCTTGAATTAGAGCTTCATACCATCCCTGCCGAACTTTAATAAAAATTCTTCCGTAGTCTCAGAGATGGAAACAAGAACCTTTCGTACTCGGCTTTACCAGTGTGAGCTAGCACGCACTCCCGTGTAGACTATATAAAACTGGGAAGACTCTCCAATGCACACCATGGCATCGTCCACATGTATTCTGGTTGCCTGTCTTGTTGTTGTCCATATGACGGTTTGCTCTCATGCAGTAACTTGTTCCAATTGCAAAGCGGACCTCCAAGAGAAGCCTGATTGGATGACCGTGGATCAATTCTGCGGCATTTTCCAGCGTCCTGCAAGAAGAAAACAGCTGGGGAATCTAAGAAATTTCCAATGAAGAAATGCAGGCCAACAACACAGAAAAACACCAGGAAGGATTGTAAAACAAGGTATTAGAAGGGAAAACAATAGACCATAGTCGATGAAAGAAAGAAAAAGAACAGTGGGTGGACGACGTAGAGACTAGAAACCTAGTAAACTATGTTCGATAAAAAAAGGAAACGAATAGTGTAACGAACTATGATCGATGAAAAAAAGGAAAAGACCAGTGGAGTGGACGACATGGAGACTAGAAAGCGAGTAAACTATGATAAAACTCACACCCGAGATACTCGTAGACTTAAAACAAAACGAATGCTAGCAATCTAGGAGTGCGTGAACTATATAAAAAAATAGAACAAGAAAAAAACGATTATTGTCGGACGCCTGTACGTATGCTTGGCGTATTTGAATCCACCATATACGAGCTTATGGATAATGGATCATATCAGCTGCGTCCCTGACTGTCTCAGCACCCTGCTGCTCCACTTGGATCTTGAACTTCTCTTCCAGTGCCATGACAATCTCGACCTGTATTTACAATATCATATTCATCTTAGAAGGACGTAATTACGTCTTTCTATCCAATATATATGCCTCAAAGTCAACATATATTGCTACGGTTTAGATAATGATGGTTGTTGAGACACAGAAGTGGAAAAAGTCTTCCACCCCTATCGTTTATCTACCGGTGCCAGAAGCTCTTGCGTATGAACGCAAAATATATTGCTTTTCAGAATATATCGCCAACTTCAAACATCATTCATCACATTCATCGTCGCTATCGTCATCGTATGTGAGCTCCTTCAACTCGCAGCCCTGTGCTCCTAGAATTGGAAAACTTTACCGACAAAGTTGTGCTTCCTGAATGCCTCGCAAGTGTTTTGTACTTGTTCGATGCACGGAGAAAAGGAGCAGCACGAAGCATTGGGCCGGAGACAGTTTAGCACCGATTCAACAGCCAGCCATGGCTGCGGCAAGTCGAGGAAAATTGGCCTGTAAGCTCTTCCGGAAATCCCTATCTCGAACACCAACAGTCACGTTTGCGATTGTTCTCAAAGTCCTTCCTACCGAAAAAAACAAAACGTTGTTAGGATACTAGAGAAGAAAAAAAGAAAAAAAAAGGAATACTGTCACACAAGAATAGACTAGACTAAACCAAAGAACTATCTGAATAGAGAGAAAAAAGGAGAGAAAAGAAACTTGAGAAACTCGAGGTTCGAGACGCAGGAAGTTAAGTCTGGAAAAAATCTTGAAGATGGCAGTAAGTTTCGAAAGGAAAGACGATGCTATCAGACAGTGCTAGAATCGTGCAAAAGACTGTCACTCACTAGACTAAGCCGGAACAAAAGACGCAAAGAACGGCATGCGCTCGCTTGGATCGGACTTGACAGGAACTTCGCGAGCTTCTCAGCCTGTAGTCGAAAGGTGGCAGCGGTGTCCTGCACTTGAGCGTGAGGATACCTGCAATGGGTACTCCACAACGGCTCTGGAGCTCGACCAACCGGACGCTCTCGACCAGGCTCGAGAGCTCCACACAAGATTTTTCCCTGGAGCTGCTGCAGCTGGAGATGTTCCTGAAGCTACTGCTCTCGTCAACATGTATGGGAGATGTGGGGAGCGTGAGCGATGTCAAGATCGTCTTGATGAGATGGAGCACAGGAAAATCACCCTGGTTACGTACTCGTTGAACCAGCAGTGCCTGGAAGCTCTTCGTTTCTTTCGGACCATGCTACTCGAAGGCGTCAGGCTTGATAGCTTCATGTGCCTCAAATCGCTGGAGAAGAAGTTGGCTAAGTATCAGTCGAGAAGAAGAGAAAGAAAGAAAAAACCAATGGAAGACTTACATCGGCTCCAGTGCGATGAGCAGCATCGAGAATTGAAGTAGTGGAGTAGGCTGGACCGATAAACACTGCTTCATTGGCTCGATGGACGTGTAGCGAATTTCGAGCAGCAATACCGCCACCATTTTTAATCCCAGGCTATGTGCAGTCTTGATGATCTGGCACGCAATCTCGCCCCTGTTCGCGATCAGGATCTTCTCGATCGGAGATTTCTCCGTGGGAGGCACTTGAGAGAAAGGATACCTTGCCTGTTGGATACTTATCTTGCTATCTGAGTTAAGTTCCTTGCCAAGCAGTAAAAACATGCTCAACACTCAGCTGTTCATATCAGTCACAGAAAGATCTTTTGCAATGTGGAATGACTAAGGTTCAAATGATATAATGCCTCCCCTCGTTGCTTTGGCCAAGAAAAACTTGCCATGAACCCCTAAACTTTTGTAAAGGTTTGGTAGTCTCACTCTTTGCAGTTGGAAATGCCGAAGAGCTTACATTTCTCACTAATAAAAACGAACAAAATAAAAAAAGTCATATGAGTAACACATGAATGGCAACAAATAATAAGCTGTATAGCAAGGTGATTTTTTCCATCTATGTAAAGCTGCTAGAAAAATAAAAACAAACAAACAAGAAATGGAGCAATCCATAAAAAACTGAAAGCCCATGTTTTGTCTAACAGCAAAAAAAAAACGCTTAATAACTTTTTTGGAGTTAAATCTAGTATTCTGAAATTATAAAGTTCTTTCTGATTTGGCTAGAATAATTGTTTAGATTTATTGACACAATGTGATTAGACTTATGATACACACATGTGCGTGGGGTCTGGTTTCAACGTTTACTCCAAGGACGTGAGTCCTGTGGACGCTTATCGTGCGGGGGCGGAGGAATCACGGGGCCTTGCAGGCTTGCCTGACAATTGCTTCGTGGAGCCTTACGCGTCAAACGAGAAATCTTTCGACTCGTTGGTCACTCCGGACGTAATTCTCCAGGTTACAACATCAGCCACGCATCCAGTCTATTGGTCCAAGATCCACGAGCTCGTTCAGGGGTTGGATGAGTTGCATGACAAGCTCAAGCTGGTGCGTCCCAAGCAGTACAAACTCATCTACGTCGTTCCCAAGCCTAGCTTTCAGGGATACACGTACCAGGGCTTCAAGAAAGACGATGCATCCATGTATCAGAGAGATGTTGCCGGGATGGACAGGGTTCATCAGTATGTGATGACTGTTCCATGGAGTTTGTATTAAGCTCTTCAAAAGTGACTAAAACAGAAATCCGGTGGCTCTTGTTGCAAACGAATCAAAGTTTAAACTAAAACTTCCGCTCGCGTTACCTTTGCTAAGAACTTCATACTAAAGATCTCCAGGAGTGAGCCAGAGGTTACCACTTACATCATCTGTAACAATCGAACGATGATCTAAAAGCCTCTTTTTTCTTCCAATGCCGCGCGATGTTGTTGCGATTGAATCCAGAGCTCAAGGAGCCTCCACCAGTAGCAGCGAGAAAGACCCACGCGCTGGATCCCAAGCGCGTCCACTTCTTCAAGTCCATGCTCAAGCTCCACGGTGACGCCAAGAACCTGGACGCCGGGCGAGCGGTGATCACCAGCGGCTACCACCGCGACCGCTACCTCTGCAACCTCCTCATCCAGATGTATGGCCGCTGCCGCAGCGTCCACGACGCCATCGCCGTCTTCCACACCGTGAGCCGCAAGAACGTCTTCACGTGGACCATCCTCATCGTCGCTCACACCCACAACGGCCTCTTCTTCGAGGCCGTGGAGCTCTTCCGCGAGATGGACGTCCACGGCGTCCAGTCCGACGAGTTCACCTTCTCCGCCATCCTGGAAGCCTGCTCCAACCTCGGCCTCGCCTTCCTCTCGCTCGGCAAGACCATCCATTCGAGAATCCACCAGCAGGGCCTCAAACTCACGTCCGTCCTGGCGACTTCGCTCATCAGCATGTATGGCCGGTGTGGCTGCGTCAACCCGGCCGTGAAGATCTTCCACAGCCTCGAGAACCCGACGGTGATATGCTCCACTGCCATGATCGACGCGTATGCCCAGAACGGGCATATCGAACAGGCTGCGGAGATCTTCGAGAGAATGCAGCTCCAAGGCCTGGATCCCGACTTGATCGCCTGGACTGCGATGATGACGGCGTATAACCAGCTCGGGCATGCCAGAGAGGCGCTGCTTCTCTTCCGGAAGATGGACCTCCAAGGTCTCTTGCCGGACAGGTTTGCATTCGTCGCTGCTATTGATGCTTGCTCTAGCATCCCGTCACTGGAGCAAGGCACTGTCCTCCACTCTCGCTTGCTAGCCTCGTCGGTGGAATGCGATGGTGTCGTCGGGAACGCGCTGCTAAACTTCTACGCCAAGGCGGGGCTTGTTCACGAGTCGAGGAGCCTCTTCTCGAGCATGAAAGTGAAGAACGTCGTTGTCCTTGGAACTAGCCTCGTCAACATGTACAGCAAATGTGGAAGAAGCGGAAGAAGTCTTCAAGAGGATGCCCACGAAAGATAAAATCTCGTGGACTGCCATGGTGACTGCCTACGCTCAAAACCATGGGAGAAGCGACGGCTCCCGGTGTGAGCTTGCTGCTACTGCCAGCACTTGTTAATCGTTGAGATGTTTCACAATGGCTTTCTGTATCATAGGCCTCCCGCAACGCTGTTGTAAAGTGATGGTGCTCGCCGTCCTTCTACACGTGAATGTGATAAGCCGATTTCTGTTGTCCAGAAAATGCCAATTAGATCTAAATTGAAAGGAGAGAAAACTGCATACCTGCAGATAATAACCATAGCTTATAGTGGAGGAAATGCCATTGATGTCGACAGTTATGTCACAGCCAGAACTAGCAACTCTTTTAGCTGTGTTTGACACAAGATGAATCTTCCGCAAACTGCACAATATGACTCCACTTGGGGAATAGGCAAAAGGGAAAACAATGCGTCTACCTTTACTAAGAACTCGCTGTCACTTGAATAAGTGACATCTAAGCTCATCGGTTCGCATGAGAGACTCTCGGACTCAGGCATCCAGTCTAACGAGATCTTCCTGGTATAAGGATTGTTGACTCGAAAACCAGAAGTTGTATGCCATGGGCCTCCAGTTCTCGATTCTGCACTGGAAATCGTAAATGCTGGCTATCTAAAAACTGCGAGTCGATCTTACCTGGTCGTCGAAAACTCTCCCTTACACATACGCCCACGGCCGCTAAAGCAGCGAAAGATTTTACATCTCGCTTGGCTCTTTCGGAAAAATCTAGTAGCTGTGTTTCCAGGTCCCCAGCCCTGAAAGCCGGATGTTTTGCAAGCTTTTTTAAAAAGTGGATGTTAGTTGGAAGTCCAGCAACCTGGCGAATGCAATGTTAGTACTCAACAATAATTACAAAAAAAAAGAGCAAACCAACTTGCCTGAAAATTCGAGAGGCAATTATGCAGCTTCGCCAACGCCATATCGCGATCACTACCCCATACGACCAGCTTGGCTATCATAGGATCGTAGTGGACGCTTACAGCATCACTTTGCTCTACACCCGTCTCAATTCTCACTGCACTGACAAGGTAAACTGCTTAGGATTCTTCAGGTTTGCCACGAGTACCAGTAGATGAAGCGGTAGGTGGATTATAATGGTAAAGAACTCCAGCAGCAGGTAGAAAACCTCTTGGAACGTTTTCAGCATAGACCCGAGCCTCAAACGCATGACCTGCTTAGCTGCGATAATCTTCGGGAATAAATAGTGTAGAGAAGCTACCTTGCAGCGGTATACTCTTTTGCTCAAGTGGAAGGCTTTCGCCATTTGCGACACGAATTTGCCATTCCACCAAGTCTTGACGCGTCACCATTTCGGTGACAGGGTGCTCAACCTGACCAGAAGTTTAATTCAGCATATACAGAAACTAGTGGAAGTCCGTCCTTACTTGCAAACGTGTGTTCATCTCCATGAAGAAAAAATCTCCTGTTGCAGTGTCGACAATAAACTCGACAGTGCCAGCATTTTCGTAATTCACAGCCTTCGATAGAAAAGAAATTTAGATTTGATAGCAGCAAATCACAAAAGAGGATACCTTAGCCGCATTGACTGCTGCTTGTCCTATTGAGTTGCGAAAGTCGTCTGACATGAGCGGCTGGAATATAAAAAAAAAACATGGTGAAACAGCAAACAGCATGAAATATTGTCCTACCGCTGGTGCTTCCTCTATAATTTTCTGGTGGCGCCTCTGAACGCTACAGTCCCGTTCAAACAAATGAACAACGTTACCAAAGCGGTCGCCAAAGATCTGTCAGCAAGTCTGTGATAAATTTCCAGGTTGAAGAAAATCTCCCACCTGGACTTCTATGTGTCGAGGCTGTGCGATATACTTCTCAATCAAGACCCTGGTGTCGCCAAACGCAGCAGCAGACTCACGTAGAGCGCTTCTCAAACTGTCCAGAAACTCGTCTCTGCTGTGGACAATCCTCATGCCCTGAACCAAAACTTTACAAGAGAAATCAGTAGTGTCGCCAACTTGAAACAAAATACCAAAAAGAAAGCAAAAAACCAACCTTTCCTCCGCCACCAAGAACAGGCTTGATCAGAACGGGATAGCCAATCCGATCAGCCTCAGATTGCAGCAGCTCGTGGCTCTGATCATCCCCGTGGTATCCAGGAACAACAGGAACATTAGCACCGCTCATAAGCTTTTTGGAGGCACTAAGGAGTTCCAAGATAGTTCTTATGGTTCTTTGAAGAAAAATGGAGATGGCGTACCTTTTGTCTCCCATCAAGCTAATCGCAGCTGCCGAAGGGCCAATGAATGTGATCCCAGACTCGTGGCAAGCCTGCGCAAACTTCGAATTTTCTGATAGAAATCCATACCCGGGATGGATTGCCTGAGAACAAGTTGGATATGTATGGGTTGAGAAGAAAAGAAATGAAAGCTTACATCGGCTCCAGTGCGACGAGCAGCGTCGAGGATGGAAGTAGTGGACAAGTAGCTGGGCCGATAAACACTGCTTCATCGGCTCGACGGACGTGTAGCGAGTTTCGATCGGCATCACTGTAAACCGCCACCGTTTTTAATCCCAAGCTACGCGCGGTCTTGATGATCCGGCACGCAATCTCGCCCCTGTTCGCGATCAGGATCTTCTCGATCGGCCGCTGGACTGGAGATTTCTCCACGGGAGGCGCTTGAGAGAAGGGATTGGCGAGCGAGCTCCAAGATCGCTTGCTCCTCCTCGCAATGGATGTGGAATTTCCCATGGACGATCGGCAGTGCTAAAGGCGAGCTCGAGAATGCGTGTCACCTGATCGAATCGAGGCGCCAGGACCGCCGCTGGAGAAAACCCTAGCCTTGAGACACCTTGTCGTGCTTATCCCGTGAAATAGTCTAATCACTTGAGAAGGAGACCTCTGGAGGGATGAGTGGAGGCTCCACGAATCCATTGCAAGGAGTGATAATATCGACAGCTATCTTGCTAGTTGGTACTGCGATAGAGAAAATTCAGCTTCGACTCAATGGGGAGATATTTCTTCTTGGACAGTGATGTGCACTGCATATGCCCTGAAAAGGCATTTGCTGGAACTACTGGATCATGGCTTATAAACTCGTGAAACACTAACACTGATTTTTATATGACATGGCAGGAGGGTATCCCTGTGAATCTGAATCCGTCCTTGCTTTCTGAGTTAAGCAAGATAGCAAATGTTGATTGACTTAGAATGGGGATTATGCAAGCTATGTGCGATTAAATGGGGGATTCTGGGCAAAAAATTATGGCCTGGGAACTTGGTCTCTCTGAGGAACTGAAGCAGTGCAAGTTCCTGGCTCGTGATTCGCAAGAGCAAAGCTCTGGGCGGAGTCCAATCCAAACACCAAGCTTGCACTCACCACCGAGTTGAACGATCCATTTGATCCTTGCGAGTGGAGGCTCCGATTTTGCTCTTGGGTCCCTGGAGGTGAAAGGTGGCGGCGTCCAGCGCTTGAGCGTGATGCCGGTGTCGGTGAAGCGGCTGCGCGAGTGGAAGGTGTACTCGAGCTGTGTGTGTGCCGCGGACGAATGAATTTCGCGGACTCGCATGCTTGCCGGACTATTGCTTCGGCTTTCAGTTCGCGGACATGATTCTGCGGGTGACCACGACGAGAAGTTGCTGGCCCGAGATCGACGAAGTTGTTCGAGAGCTGGATGATTTGCATGACAAGCAGCAGCTGCCGCGCCCCGAGCAGTACAAGCTCGTTACGTTGTTCCCAAGTCAATGTTTGAGGGATTCACGTACTGGTTCTTTGAGGAAGACGATGGAGCTGTGTCTGAGCGACGAGTTGCAGGGATGGATACATGATGACGGTTCCATCGTAGTTCGTCTTGAGTTTCAGCATGAATGAGTGAAAATCCAAATGAAAACTATGAACTTTACCTTGCAAATCATGAATTTTGTTCTTCTCGTACAAGAATCCAACAATGGGATAGAAGTAATCAAGATTCCAACAATGAAAAAGAAGTTTCAGCATGTCCCACAGGTATGCTTCAGAGCTGTAGCAAAAATGATAGAAGTAATCAAGAATCCAACAATGAGAGGGAAGTTTCAGCATGTCCCACAGGTATGATTTAGGAAAAATAGAGCTCTGAACTTTGTAATATTCTCGTCCTGCCAAGCACAAGAATCCAACAATGAGAAAGAAGTAATTAAACCAACCATTAGCTTTCCGCCTTTAATATCTATGATTAAGATAAAGCAAAAACTCTTAACGTAAACAAAGGTATATTCGTAGGAGCTTGAACCCTAGTTTTTTCGCGACGGCGATGATGCTCCGTCTCGCTCGGGCACCGAAATCTCTCCCTCTCGGCCGCACACCGATCCGGAGACGATGTGGTAGGCTGTGTTCTCCATGGAGTGCTCATTGCGGATACGCTCAAGCTCGAGGATAGCGTCCAGGTACTCACTACGCTCAGGGATTCCAGCGGCGACGAGGTTCTTCTAGCGATCAAGCACGCAGTGCAGCGACGCCACATCCGAGCAAGTCCGAGCGAAATATCCGAGAGGAGCTCGAGTGGCCGTCAAGGAGCCGATGCTCCAGAAGCAAGAGGGTTCTTCCTTCACCTCGCTGGACAACCGTGGAGGTGATCTCCTATGGCGCTGCGATTGGAAGGCAACAAGCTCTTCCAAGATGGCAGCTTTGACTCAAGCTCCATCTCTACGACTGGTCATGCAAGATTTTGGGCGAGGCAATCGATCGACTGCACCAGAGATGCAACAAGCTCGCCATCCAGCGCCGCAACAGCAGCAGCATCATGGCAGAGATTCGTGACTTTCTTCGGGCCTGGAGTGAAGGAGAGGAACTTCCAGTTTTCCCAGAGGTTGCGGACAACTTTTGCAAAGTGGAAGTAAAGATCAGAGCAAGGGACGAGGCCGGGGACTCTTTACAATGACAAGCATCAAGAAAGGCGAGCTCATTCTTGTCAGCAACTCGGCAGCCTTTGAGCGAGGTGGTTACAGATCCATTTGCGATAGAAACACTGCAGTCCGGCTGCTCGACATGGCCATGAAGTCTCCGCGAGCATACAAGCTGATCCACAGCCTTGCTTGCGAGGTCGCAGGGAACGAGCGTGGAGTTCCCGCAATGGAGATTTTCCAGCCAGACTGGGCCACGCCGGAGAACTGCAGCACCGACAGTAGCAGGGAAGCTCTCCAAGGCATTACGGTCCAGAGATTTTTCGAAATGGTCAGCCAAGCTTCCTTCAATCCTAAGGTGCAGCTGCCTAAGCCAGAACGAGCCGACGGTACGCTTGCTCTACGTCGCTACTTGGTTCGTCCCCCGCTTCATCAACCACTCCTGTGTTGGGAACGTTTCCCAGAGGGTGTTTGGCACCACGGCGTGCTACTTTGCCACCCGAGACATCACTCGGGTTCTGCTACATCATCGGCGGCCATCCTTACAGGCGGACGAGGCTCTCCTTCGAGGATCTCGCGCAGGTGACTGGCTTCTACAGGGACTTGGCCGAGGCAAACTTTGAGTTTCCGTTCAAGGGAGGGAGCAGTCCGGCCTGGATGGTGGTGAAGCTGGAGCAAGTGTTGGCGACAAAGCTCCAGGATGAGGAGGAGAGGCAGTGCGTGAGAGCGATCCACTGGTCGCTCTACCTGTGGTACTACCAGCAGGTGGAGGTTGGAAACGTGGTGGCGCTGCCGGAGGGGATTATGTTTCAGCGGGAGAGGTGATTATGGAGGCGATGCACAAGCTCACGGCTGGCAACGATAGCAACGAGAGTTACCTGGAGACGATGGCAAACTACGCACGGGACAAGGAAGCGGCAAAGAGGGCGATGGAGATGGAGTGGGAGGTGAGGTTTGGGAAGCAGGAGGACGCTTGCGTTGCCAAGGCCATCTACGAGAGAGGTATGGACTCGTTGCTCAAGCCCTGGGCCTCTGAGTGAGCTTGTTTTTCTGGAGTGTTTTCGTCCTATTTCTTCTTCTTTTTCTACTACTACTCACTACTTCTCTTTCTTCTCTTCTGCTGTCTCCTACTACTACCTTAACCACTCGGCCAAAGCGACACTTTCATGAAACCGCTCTTTTCACAAAGCAATCCACGAAAGAAGGGATTGGTGAGCGAGCGAGCAATCTAGTCAAGTATGCTTGAATTATACTGTTATACTACTGATTTCTAGAATTATATTTCATCAAACTAATCTAACAGCATTCAAATTAGACACTTCGAAGAAATACGCCCATAATACAACAAGAAAAAAGCTTGTGTTATAACAAAAGAATGAAGAGAAAATAGAAAATTAATTTTTGAAGCAATCTATTTCATATAGTCAATTGGTATGTAATAAAACCCTAATTTGTCATACTTATTTCTTACATAAAAGAAGTTAAAGAAATGCACGGAAAAGCAGGCTGGCCCCGGACAGCTAGACTAGAAAATCAAAGCGGAAACACGAAGCGAGCTATGCATTTTTGTCTGTCAGAAAAATTAACATATGTTAGCTCAAAACAAAAGTGATGAAGATTTACCTGGAGAATCCCCCTGTTGCTGAACATTTTTCTCATCATGTTGCTGATGTATTTTCTCTAATTTGAAGTAGATGAGGATGGCTAGTGCAACCACTGCTAATCCAATAAACACAGTGAACTCTTGGAAGACTATCCAGTTTGGAGTAACTTCAACTGTGGATGTCGTTGTCACTAGGAATGCTGTGCCATTATTGAGCTGGAGAATTGTCTCAGCAGTGGCAAGGGAAGGTTCCTTCTCGAGGTCATTTATGCTGAAGTAGAGACCTGGCAAGCTTCCTGCCACTGAACCAGCAATGAACACTGTCCGCCCCAAAGTTCTGATTAGTGGACGGTAGCCTGGCTTACCGGCCAACTTAAGTTGATCGAGTTGGCGAAACAATGAATTTTCCCACTCTAAGAGTGTCCTGCTCAAGGAGCCAGCACAAATTCCCAGGAATGCAATGACAAATGTCATAAAAGACGCATAAACTTGTGTTCGACGAGAAGATCCATCTTTCCAATACCGCTCTCCAAAACGATGAACGTTGCTCACTTTCAACAAGTCATTGAGAACTTCTTGGACTTTCTTGTTGTCCTCTGTAGACAATTTTCTGAAACACGGTGGTGAATCCACCTTAACCAAGAAAATAAAACATCAGCCTTCAGAAAAAAAAAGGTCACAGTATCGAACTCACCTTGAATTCTTCGTTCCCACAGGTGATGTCCCTTCCTTGTGTCTTCTTCAGAAAATCTTTGATGACAGTGCCGCCCACCTTGTCGGCTTGCGTACCAAAATTCTTGCCGCCGACGGACGAAACTTGGCAACCCGTCAGGTTTTTTGTACAAGCATTCAATAGATATTTGCGAGTTGGCTTTTGGTCTCCTTCTAACTTTGTCTCAATGCATGTTGTCATCTGCTCCATCCCACTCAGCACACCTTCTGTGAGGTTGGCAAGGCTGGCGCCAATGGGAAGAGAGTCATTAAAATGAATTTTGAGTGTCACCGGGACGTTAAATTTGATGCTGTAAGATCCAAGAAAGATGGTATGATTATCTTGGATAACATCCCAGTCCCAAAATGATCGAGATGTCTCACACTGAGAAGTGTTGAAGGTGAAGGAAACATTTTGGCCTTGCGTCAAGTTGTATCCGATTATGCAAACTTGGTGACGGCAGGCACACTGTAAGAATGGATAGGACAAGTAAGAAATAACATCCGGCATGTAGTTGATGGGAACAGATGGGCTGCATTCTCTAATATCATTGCTGTAGTAAGACCATGTCGAGTCGTTATAGGGAATTTTCTCCTGGCTAATCCCCGTGGATATGTTGGACCTCGCACTGCTAGCAAAGTTGCTGAAATAAAATCCAGACTCGGTGAAAACTGGATGCGTGATGGTGGAAGATGGCATTGCGAAAGGTACTTTACTGAGAAGTAAGCCAAGATCCGGCTTACCGCTGGTTTTTTTCACTGGGACTATAGGTGCAGTGACCTTGCAGCGTTCGACAGCAGACGGCCCTCTCCCATCATCGATGCACAGGCGTAAGTTTATCCCCCAGTGAATCGCCATTTTCCAGATCGGACTATTACGCTGAATGACTCCTCCATACAAGTGTGGATCGGGCGAGTTAAAAAGATCAGCTTCTACAGTTTTGTTGTTGCTTCTCCAAACCCGCCATGCACTGAGCGTTTGATAAGCAGCAGCAACCTCCGCCGTGCTAACACTGGTAAATTTGAGTGTCGATGCAATGGAGGTGCTTGTGGCCCATTTGTAGAAGGGGTCGTTTGTTGTCGCAAACACGTTGGTTTCCCAACAAGTTGTACCTGTCTGTTTGATGAGATCAGAATAGAACTCACCTTCTGGCTTCTTTTTGTTCACACATAACGAGAAGACTAGCAGCACACCTGTTGCAACTACAATGGCAAATATGAATACTGCAATGGCAACAATGCTCGATGTCTCCCATGGCTTCTTTTCCGCCATAAGTTCTCTAAACGAAAAAACAAAAAATGAAAACTGTATCCTTCAAGGCTGTTAACAAGTCGAACACATTGGCAAATTAAAGGAACATGGTAGTGGAGAATGTATTCAGTGCAACATGTCCTTCATCCTTACAACAATAATGCAAATGATTCTTTCCACGGCCAGTGCCAGTAATTTGAAAAAACAGTAATGCCTATGTGATTTGGAAGGACAACTTTTCCTCGATATTGGATTTGTCGCTCTAATGCATTTTTCCTATATTCTCCGGTACCTCCCAGAGGTGTCTCATTTGTCCATGGCTTCGTCCCCCATAAGTTCGCTCAAATAAAACATGGGCTCAGAATCGGGACTTGATTTCTTGTTAATACGGTAAGTGAAAAGTGAACTTGAAAGTGGTGGCTCACATGAATTTATTCATTATCAAGCATTTCTGACTTCCACTCAACGACCTCTGACGTTACTGCCACGTCGGCCCTTTATCAGCCCTAAGGATTTTAGAGCTTATTCCTGGAACTCATACCATCCCTGCCGAACTTTAATAAAAATTCTTCCGTAGTCTCAGAGATGGAACCTTTCGTACTCGGCTTTACCAGTGTGAGCTAGCACGCACTCCCGTCTAGACTATATAAAACTGGGAACATTCTCCAATGCACACCATGGCATCGTCCACATGTATTCTGGTTGCCTGTCTTGTTGTTGTCCATATGACGGTTTGCTCTCATGCGGTAACTTGTTCCAATTGCAAGGTGGACCTCCAAGAGAAGCCTGATTGGATGACCGTGGATCAATTCTGCGGCATTTTCCAGCGCAATGCAGAAGCTGCCAACCTTGCCAAGGGCTGGACTGTCCCCAAAGATTGCATCGACTACATTGGAGACTACATGACAAAGGGGTTGTATGGAGGTGATGTGTGGGGAGCAACTCTCCAATCTACTAAGTTTGCAAGGTTATTTCCCACTAACCCTGGCACTTGGATCTTCCAAGTCGACCAGACACTATTGTCCAATGTCCCTTACTATGCCACTCGCCAGTTCGGGTAAAGTCCATCCGTTTATCATGAGATTATGACTGACATTTCGTTGTTTTACTTTGATACAGGGCCCTCCCGCGTAACAGTACCGACTTTGACCTTTGGGTGCAACAAGGCAAGGCTGTAGCAATCAAGTCTTCTTTGGATTTCTACAACGAGCTGTTGTGTGCAAACTGGAGAATCGTGCTCATCTCCGATAGATCCGAGAAGCAACGTGAAGCAACGGAAAGGAACCTGCGTGCTGCAGGCTACAGTGGCTGGACAAAATTAATCCTGGACTAGTAAGTAGTTCTTTGTGATAATATCAAGGTTTTACTAATCAATGGCGCTTTTCCAGTCAGTTCAATACAAATGAGCTGCGCATACAACAAGATGAGACTGCAGTGACAGGAGCATCAGGGGAGAAAACAATCAGAATTGAAAATTTGCCGGACAAAGTTGACCAAGAAAAGTTTATGTTCTTTAAGCTGCCTAACCCCATGTACTAGTGTGTGAGTGCAATTCGTAATAAATTGCTGCGCGTTGCATTGCAGCAACAGTTGGTTTGCTTTTGTTTTTAAATATTTTTTATTACGATACATAATTGTTATGATCTGTCCAATATGCAGGTGCTATTCCTACTTTTGTATATATTATATCTTTTATCCATATATGATCTATTAATTTGTTATTATGTGTATTGTGTTTTATTATTTGTATGTATCCTTCTTTCTCCATTATTGTTTGAAGTGGTTTTACTTCTTCTATTTGGTAGTCAATATTAAAATCTCCTGTAATTATTACTGGTTTTTTATTATCTATTTTCTGTATATATTTTTGTAATTGTTTTATGAATATATATATATTTGTTCCAGGTTTTCTATGTAAATTTATTATCTGTAAGTGTTTTTTATTTTTTTCTAGTGATACATATGACATTGCCATTGTTTCTGTTTTTAAATGTTCTACTATTTCTGAATTATAGTCATTTGTATGCAATATTGCTATATGTGGGGGTTGTTCATGTATATATAATTTATATTTATCAAAATATAAATCCTCATGTTTTTGTGTTCCTACTTCTTGCATACATATTATATCTGATGTTAATAATTGTGAATCACTCTTTATATCTTCTTGATGTGCAGTAATAGATCTTGTATTTAGAACTTGTATAATTTTTTGGTTAGTTATTTTTTCTTCTTGTAAATCTATTAAATCAATTTGCTATGGTGCTTCTATTGTCATTCTTATTATTTCTTTAGCTGCATCTTTATTGATTTTAATATGTTTATGTTCAATTGGTCTATATAAATGTATCCCTTTTAGTGTTTGTGCTCTTGATAATGTGGTGTATGCTTGTCCTAGATATTTTGTTTTATATGGGTCATATCCTAATTGCATAACTGTTGACCCTTGTGCTCTATGTATTGTTCTTCCTGCACATGGTTGTACTGGAAATTGGATTCTACTTATAACATAGTTTTTATTTTTAGTAATATTTATTATTCTTGTTACTTTTTTTATTGGTGTCCATTTTTTTTCATTATTTTGCTTTATTGTTATGTTTTCTTTAGCTCTTGTTTTTTCACCTGGTTTTATATTTGGGAATTCTATCCACATTATTTGTTCTTTTTCAATCTGGGTTACATCTCGTAATACTCCATCTACTCTATTTACTAATCCATCTTCTGTTGCTATATTTTGTGTTATTTCAATTGCCATTTTCTTTTTCAAATGTAATATTTTATGTAGTCCTTATATTTTTCTTGTGTCATCTGGCAGCGTGAAATGTGTAGGACAGGAATTTCCATGTTTGTCTTGTGCTTCTATAATTATATCTTTACCTTGTATGTGTTGTATTATTTTTTCATTATATTCTCTTACTTGTTCATTAGTTGCAAATATAGAATAGTATTCTGTGTTATATGTATTTGTGGTGACTTGTTTATTTAAATATTCTAGCTCTTTATCTGTTTTTTCTCCTATTTTTTATTTTATTTAAAGCTTTTATAAAGATTATATCATCTTTTTGCCTCATTATTTCAGTAAGTTCATAGATTTTAAAATTATTTTTCATGGGTGGTGTATGGAGACATAATTTTCAGGTCTATATATTTATGTTGAATAAATTGGTGCTTCAAATGTAGGATTTAATTGATAGAAATCACCTGTAAATATACAATCCATCCCACCAAAGCCTATTCTATATGTTGTTTTGAAGCTTTCACATCTTCTATTTATATCTTGTAACATTTCTATACTTACCGTTGATATTTCATCTATTACTAAACATTTTATTATTGAAACTTTCTTTTATATTTATCTAATGTGTCATTTGTTAATATTGTTTGACATTGTTTTGATGCTTCTGGTCGAAATGCAAAAGCTGAATGTATTGTTGAACCATTTATATTATAAGCTGCTTTTCCTGTAGGTGCTATTATTAATATTGTTTGTCCTGGTTCATTATTTATAACTTGGTTTGTTTTATAATATTGTTTGAGTGTTTCTATTTAAAAGCATTTAATTTCCAGTTATTGCTTCTCCTGTTAAAAATAAGCACAATTGTTTGTTAGGTTGTTTTATATTTTTCAATATGAAGACATCATATATTATTTTTTGCTTTTTATTTAGAGTTCTTAATAATTGGTGATATTTACTAATTTCCATAAGGTATTCATCTTGTATTATAATTGTTGAGTTTGTTAATATTTTATCTTTTATATTTAAATTTAAGTTTTTTTATTTTTCATTTTGAATAAATCTTTCCCTATATCAAATTCACTCTCATTTGTTACTTTTTTTATATATGTATTGATGTTATTTTTCATCTATTTGTTCCATATTTTCTTCATATGCATTCATATATGTTATGTACATTTTTTTAAGATATTCTTCTTTTCTAAATTTTTTATGTAAAATTAATCTTTCAAAAGCCCACTTTTCTGGATCTTTTTCTTTACTAAAGTTTATATATCTAATTATATTGTTTTTTTAAAATTTTTTGTGTTGTTACTTCCTTTTCAATTATATATTCAGTTGTTATCTCTGCTAATGTTAAATCTTCTAATTCTTCTGGTCTTCGCATGTATTTTTCAATTAGTCCAGGTACTACTGTGTTTGTTTCATCTTCTTGCATTTTTGCAAGGTTTTGTTTCGTTTTTAAACATTTTGTTCGTTATTCTTGTAGTTTAGTATCAATGAACTTTACAATTCTAGACATATGATGAATGGGATTGACAATATTAAAAAAAGTGCTTGTTGAATTGGCATTTCCCTACAACGTATGAAACTATTTCCTAATAACCGAACTCTATTATATGCATCTATTCCTTCTTGGAATTTTTTAAATACAGTTGATAATCTCTTTGTTATTTCTGTTTCAATACATGCAATGTATGATAAACAATATGATGCTACTGCATATCGATCAAGAATAATTTGTATATCTACATTTGATTGCTACAAATTTGATAATTTGTTATTAAAAGTATTTGTGTTTATGTCTTTTGGTTTTCGTTTATAATTTTTTTTGCATTTGTTAATGTTGATCTTATTGTAGCTTTATATTTCTCATATGTTATTCCTATTATTTTTAAATATTCATCAAGCTCTAAATTTTTTAGATCTATAGTTTTATCTTTTAGTATTATTTTTATTTTTTTGTAAATCATTGCATAAGAATCCTTTTCATGTTTTGTAATGTCTTTTATAAGATCTAAGATTTCTGTTTGTGGTATTGGAGGAATTGGGTAATTAAGTCTACAATTTATATTTTTATATTTTTTACATGTTTTTCTATGTTTATGAGTTTGAACATCTTTTTATATTATCTGGTAGTTTCTCTGAATCAATACATATATTCTGAATAGCTTATTCTTTTATTTGTTCTTTTGTGGTGGATTTTCTAATCATATTAGTGCGTGTTCATGTGGTGTACCATGTTGTTGAAATTGTATTACAAATAAATAGTCTTTTACTTTCCTTCCAAATATGTGATAATTGGACATTAATAATTTTCTAAATACTGATGTTTTATGTGCATAATATCGTATTGTGGTGATTGGATCGGCTCTTAGTATTTTATATATTTTCTCTTTTTCATTTAAATTTTCTATCTCTTCTTTTTGTTATATATCTGTTTTCAAATGTTTTAAACAATTTATTAATGGTTCCGAATGTCTTTCTGAACAGCTAAGAGTTAAGAATAGTGTTGGTGGTCCTAATTATCTTATCATGGCAAATGCATATTTTTTTAGTACTTCTAAATTATCTGGTGATGTTCTTAGATTTCTTAAATCTCTAAAACCAATGTTTGACTTTAATATTTTATCCATATTTCCATTTTCAAGCACATCTTTTTATGTGATTTTTCTTCCTTCATAAGTAAATTTTTTTAATCTAAAACCTACATTTTGATTGACAAATTTGATATCAGTTTTTACAGCTGCTGTAAATATATGTTCAATATGTCATGCAAATTTTCTATCCTCATTCATTAATTCCCATTGGATTATTTCTTAGTATATAAATTTACATTTTATGTCTAATGGTCTTGGTTTTCCACCAAATAATTTTGGATAGCTCATTTCTTCAGTATTTTCATCTACAAATAATCTTAATGGGTGTTGTCCTTGACCAGGTGCTATAACTAAAACTTTATTTGTAAAATTATCTATTTGGTTTGCATCTAAGAAGCTAATTACCAAAGTATTTGTTGGTAATATCTCATTATCAGGGTTGTTTATAAAATTTACACTATCATCATCTTCATTTAATTCTTGTTGCAATTCGTTTTCTAATATTATTTGTGTGTTATTATCTATATTGTATAAATTTTGTGCTTGTTGAAACCAATTTTCATCTATATTAATTTTATTTTTCTTATATAGTTCTGTTTCTTGTAATTGTTTTATACTAATATAAATATAATGTGGTCTGGCTATTCCATATTTATAATAATATTTATCTGTTAATCTTCGTTTCAGCTGAATTGTAATTGTTTGTGTTTCTTCAAATGTTCTTGGTATTTTATTAATTATTGGTTTAATATTAGTTGGGACATTTATTATTCCTCCTTTTATGTGTTGCTGATATTGAGGTTGATTTTGTATTGTTATATTTGCAAATAAAATATGTAGAGTTAGCATTTTCTCTTCAATATCATTTAGTTGTTCTGTATATTGATCAATTTGATTCATTCTAATTTTTTCTGGACTTTTATATTTTTGTCTATTTGTCATGCATTTATTGCATGCATATTCTTGTTTTTTTTGTTATATTTAAACCAAAGTCTTTTACATATTTTACATGGATGTATCGGTATATTTTGTATAGCTTCATTATACATTTGTAGTGCTTTCATACTTTTGTATTATTCATGTCATATTCATTTTTTTTGTTGTTCTTTCTCTTTTATTGTTTTTTTTTCTTTGCTTCTAATATAATATACTCTTCTTTTAAGTTTCTCATCTGATATAGTACTCCCTGTTCTTTGTTAAAAAATATTTATTTTTTCATTTGTTTGTTTTTGTGACTTCGAAGTTTCCATATGTATTTTGTCTTCTTCTGTTGTATATTTTTTTTTTTGTAAAGTATTTTCTTCATATTTTTCTTTGGATATATTAATAGTTTTTATTTGTTCATTTTTATTCTTTCTTGATAAATAATAGTATCTAGAAACAATTTGTTGCTCAGTTAAATCAATATTATGGTTAAATTTTAGTTCTTTTGCTTTTTTATTTGCAGATCCTTTAATTGATAAAAATTTGCATCTAAAAGTTCTGTCCATTCAAATTTTCTCTTTGTCATAATTTTGCCCTTTATACTTAAATACCCTTATTGCCCTTACACCCACCAGATAGGTGGGTGCATCCAGATTAGTTTTTTCTATGATTGTTTAGCTGATCAAGATTGTTTAAAGAGATTCAACAATCGAACCGAATGGACTATTTTTAACCTACTTTCAGCAAGTATTAATTCTCTATCTTTCAATCAACAGTTTTGTGAAGGCTAATAATTGATAATCTAGACCAGTAGAAACAATCAAAGACCTTTTACTTACTTCTCAATGTTATTCCGTTGAAAGCCATTTATGCCCTAAAGCTATATTAAATCTTTATTTAAATGGACCTAAAATGGGCTTATGAGAGAAACATGAGCACAAGTACTAAACTTGTGATTGTATTGTTTCTGGATCTCTTTCTTTTGGGTTTAATGCCACTACCTCGCATGGATTCTTGGATCTTGCCGCTTGAACAGCCAAATGGATCATGCAATAGGAGATTTCTGAGGGATACCTTCAAAAAGAGGGCCAATGCTTTGCAAATCCTCAAGATTCCTTAGCAAAATGAGCTAGGAAAGAAAGAACTTCATCAAAACAAGGTGACATTTTGTTTTTGTAAGTCTTTTAGGAATGGTCTTCATCTTCTTTACGCTACACCAGATTGAAAGATTGCACAAGACACTGGACATGGTTAGAAGAGAGATTGATTGAAGAGAGATCTAGCACAAGGTGTGTGATCATCCCTCCTTTTTTTTCTTTCTTCCTTTTGTTTTTCCTATTCATTCACATAAGCTCCCACAGGATAAGAAGCTCTAGAGTAGCATGTGGCTTTATTAGTTTTTGCAACTGGTTTCTCAGGTTTGGATTTAGTACTTTGCCATTGGAAACGTAGAGTCTTTGCAGGTTCAAAAATTATACTAGAGGATACTAATGTAGGGACAGTGTCATCCCGAATCCTGTGAGACAGCAACTCTTCCAGTGCCTTAAACTTCTACTTCTGCCCAGAGAGAAGATTTTCATCATTACAAATCTGTAGTGAGAGCATCTTCAGGCTCTACTAATAGTGGCAGCCCTAGACGAGGTAGTCAAGTCCAAAGAAAGTTGTTCAAAATGTCGAGAGAGATATCTTCGACAAGGCAAGATGATTCCACAAACAAGTAACATTGTTCTTGCCATGGAGATTGGTATCTAGCATGATGTTTTTAGTTTACAGGGTTGGCTATGGAAAACCCCTCGCATGTCCAATGATAAGTCCCTGAGAAGTTGATGGACTCAAAGATGGTTTGAAGTAATTTATAACTTTCTTTCTCATTAGAACATTTTTTTATATACCTTGATTCAGGTTCTACTTGAAAGGATTTCTTTTGAGCTATTACAGGGTGAAGGAGAGCTTAACATCGCCAAAGATGGATATCCAGAGCCAAGAACTAAAGTGAACCTTTGATGTATGTGTGCCTTCCTGTTTAACTTTCTTCTAAGCTGCTTTGTTTTTCTTTTGTAAGCTATCCAGTACAATCCAGTAGGAGCACGGTCATTCAGGTCTTTGAAGGTTGCCCTTGAAAGACTTGACTTTAGTGTAAGTATAAAGTACTTGCAATGTGAAGTGCCATTGCTATTAGCATTTTGTTGATGCTACAGGATAATATGATTTGAGTAAAAAGGTGCATACAATGAAGTTCTGCTACTAATGGTATGCTTTCTAGATCCTGTCTACTATACGGCTTCTTCATACTTTCAAATTCGAGTCCTGGCTCAAATTTTTGATTGCCATACTCTTTTGTCAAGAGCACTACAAGAGCGTACATAGTTTCAAGCATCTAGTTCAAACAAATCAACAACAAAGCTGAAATTTGGAATTGCTTGTGGTTCAAGCTCTTTCACGTTTATTTTCTTGCATATTTACTGCAAGATGGGGTTTAGCATCTAGTATAGAAAGCAATACACCATGTTCTTCACCCAGTTTCTCTGAAGTCCTCAAGAAACTCCCTATCCGGATGCACAATGATCATTTTTCTGAATTCTGGTGTTAGGCGTACAATGTTAACGTGGTAGATTACCTGAGAGGGGCTTTTAGAGGTAGCTTGTGTTTCTCGCATATTAGTTCTCTTGGAAATTTCAAGTTGCTGTGCAATGCAATCAACAACAATCTTGTGAGTCGTGGCCATGGGATTGCTAGTTTGTGTGCTTTGAAATCTAGAAATTGTTAAAAGAAGCACTGCAAAATTTCACAAATAGATATTTGTATTATAGAGAAAGCAATTGAAAAATAAACAAGAGACAATTGTTTCTATTTCTAGTTGTTGGCAATTTCCATGGCTGAATTGTATGGTGTCTCAAAATGGACAATAATATTTGCCTCATTCAATAGAAAGAACCTATTGGTTTTGAAGACAGATAAATAGCAATCTTTTTTGGGGACTCCATAGCAAACTTGACCATAGACCCTTCATCAAAATTATAAATTTTATCCACCATTTTATCATGCATTGTGACTCTATATTCCATCATGTTATTTGATATAATAGAACCAGTTATTGTAGCTGATTTACGAAGGATGGAACGCCCTTTACACTTTGCGCAAACAACAAAACTATCTTCTCTCTAGCAAAATGAGCAAAGACTTTCAGCTTGAGTGAGGCTTTATTGATTGTCAGGGATGAAATATCCACTAATCTGTATAATTGGTAGTTAGAGTTGAAAGTAGATGTAAGCAATTTACATTACCTTGTCTTTAGAAGTGAGACCACGGTATGTTTTATAAACTTCATTGAGCCTCTAAATTTCGTTTGAATCAACTAGTGGCAAAAATAAAGTACTTCCAAGTGTTCCTAAATCACCTGATACACTCATGCTTTTCATAATATTAAAAAATAAAAACTTTGGCATATATCCAGCATATAAATCTGCTACAATATGATGATACTACTCTTCATGCTCCGAATGCATATAGAGCTGTGAAAATATCTTAGAAATAGAAAATTAAATAAGAAAAAACATTACCATAATTATGTCCAAAGGATTATCAAAAGAAGCAATCTTTATTTTAGGAAAAACACCAGTGTTGATTACAACAGCATGTATAGCTTGTGGATAAACTCTAGTAGCCATTAAAGATGATATAGAAGCTCCTCTAGTTGGCTGTAATCTTAGTTTAACATCAAAATCATCTATAATTTGAATGATAGAAGAATCTATAATATAAAGAACTTTTTCTAAAGTTCCATGGTGGTAAACTGGGTTTTTCTGTTGTTCAACCCATCTGAAGTGAGAGAATTATAATCTTGTTAATTTTTTTTAAAAAAAATTACAAACCTTGTAAGTGAGAAACATTTACCAACCATAAATTTATTATATAATCATGCACACATGGATGAATTGCCATATATAGTTAAAGTTTGCAAGCCATGCATATCTGTACAATCCATTATATAAGTTAAGTATTTTGCACTTTGTAGAGTGTTCTTTGCAAGATGAACTTTATAAGTTCCATACCTAGGCAAAAAGCAAATCAAAACTACAGAAAGAAAACGATTTCAACATATGTAGATAAAATCTTCAGCTCAAGAATTTTGGTTGAATTTGCTTTTTCAAAGATAAGTGATGCAATAGTGGCTTTTAGGATGGTCAACTTTTTCCTCCTTGCTTGTGAAACTACAAAACCAAGAAATACTAAGGAATAAAGAGAAAAACCAAACCTTCATAAGAATTTGTTTATAGACAAATCCTCAGCAGATGATGACTAAACAATATCCATAGCACAATCCAAATCTGACATATCTATGTGATTGATTAAACAAAATTACCTCTAGCTAATTTATACTAGTAAAAGGATCCAAAAATAAACTAGACTTTAGTTTGAAGAATCGAAAACAAAAAAGAATAAAACTTTGAGCTAAAAATTAAAATCCATCAACTTGCCCAACATAGGGTTATGGCAGACAATAAACCAATTCCACATGTGACAAACCTTCTAAACCTTTTCAACCTTTTCATGCACTGACTCTCCTCATTTGTAAACATCCTTGCCAGATACTTCTCATCATCGTCCAAGCTGAAGCTAGAAGCAGCCTGACTCTACTCCTCAGCTACTACAATCTCCCTCCATCCGTCGCTTTAGAAAAGAGGAATGAATAGGAATAGAAAGATTGTCCTCCACTGATCTTTGTTTTCTACCCACTGCCCACTCAGATAATAGGGAGCCATACAGAGGAAGATCTAAGCTCCATCCATAGTTGCGTTCCAGGTTGATTGATTGATTCTGGGCAATCAATCTGTACTGCCATGGTGGGTTTCTAATCTTGGATCATGGCTCTCAGCTCAAACCTCCAAGGAGAGCCAATTCTCAATCAATTCACTAGTCCAAATATGATTTTCTTGACGCTTCCCAGTGACAAGAGCAATCCATTGGAGCCAGTGGACAATGCAGTGGCCAGGAATGACGATAGCATCATGATTGATCTCGAGGGGGCACTACTCAAATCCCTAAGCTGGTTTCAATGCTTCGTGCTTGTCACAATTGAGGCTGGGAGGCCTCTATGAGTGCTCCTCTTTTTCATTCTTCCCTTCACGTGGATCACTGGCTGCTTTGTCTATCCAGTTTTGGCTTCAGATTCTTTGCTTCATGGCAGAGCCTTGATTGAGGGCCTTGGCAGTGGAACTTTGAGAGCTCCCTTGCAATTGCCATTCTGGACATAGAGCTCAACCAATGCACTATATATTACATAGTTTCTTTGGCTCAAGCTCCAAAAACCACATATGCTCATGATGATATAAAGTGGTTAGAAAAGTTTATAAATTATAAATATGAAATTAATCTAAATGAATAACCACCATTGGATGATAGAATATCCTAGAATATCCAAGCATATTCTAAGTATATTCATTACCATCCCAATCCCCCTGTAGGTTTGCTTAAGCAAACCAAAAAGGTGGATGTTACTGTGGCAAATTTCACTCACAATATAGTATCTATGTGGCAATTTTCTATTGGTTTAGCATTAAATGTCATTTGGATGCCTCATGGATGCCTCATGGATGCTAGCCCGATGGGTATGGGTGGACACATTCTCATCGGAGACGGATCAGAGGTTCTTTCTGTATCAACCAAAAACCGGGAACTCTAACTTTGAACCCAGGGCTGCATTGGAGCCATATATTAGATCATGCACAACATATAGTATATGTTGGCAGTTAGAACCGCCAACCTTTCAAAAGGGGGAATCCAAATTGTGGATCCTTATCTCCATTCATTATTTTTTTTTATCAATACACAGCATTTTTTTACTCATCCTTCTTCTCAGCCTTTAGAGATTAGGCCCTTTTCTCTTTTGTTTTGTTACTAACAATAGATTTCCAGCAAAGAAGACCTCTTCATTTGGCAACCACGGCCTCTGAATTCCCCTTCAGGTTCACAAATTCTTCCATTCTTTCTCCATTCTCTATGCACAGATAGCAAGAATGATCGAAAAATCTACCCACCTCACCCAAATTTGCCCAAATTACACCCAAATTCGTAAATTCGCCCAAATTCAACAAGTAAATGCCACCATCAACATGGATCAATGGTGTCCAAGCAGTTGCTGCCTAACGCAGTATAGACAGATGCTTTCCAGAGGAGATCTTTGAAGAATCTGAAAGCTCTCTCTCAAGATCTCCAAGTCTCATCACCAACAAAGAACACCAACAACCCTTTTCGACAAGAATCTCCAGTCGCCCAGCACCTTCATCAGTGGACTGTAAACCTCCTGAGTTTGGACTTCCCGGGAGGTCACTCAGCCCAGTACTATTCAAACCCAAGGACGCTTAACTCCAACTATCCCAAGACCCTTAACCGATTGGAAAAGGGGGTGCACTCTTATTCATGGGCCCTTTCCCTCTATATTTGAACCCCTATGGATCGTCTCTCGAGTTGTTCCCTATGGTTGCTTACAATCCACCACGCTTCCCTGCAAGTTCACGCCCTCGTGAACGGAAGCTGAGAGCCACAGCTCTCCCGAGAGCCCCGCTCTCTTGACAGCGACCAACAAAGTCGGACTCGAGACCCCTCTGATACCAAATGTAAGCTCCTGAGTTTGGACTTCCCGGGAGGTCACCCAGCCCAGTACTATTCAAACCCAAGGACGCTTAACTCCAACTATCCCAAGACCCTTAACCGATTGGAAAAGGGGGTGCACTCTTATTCATGGGCCCTTTCCCTCTATATTTGAACCCCTATGGATCGTCTCTCGAGTTGTTCCCTATGGTTGCTTACATGGACGCCCTTAGCAACTTCACTGGCGAACTCCATCTCCAAGCACAAGACCACACACTCCAACTCAACTAGCACACTCGACATGAACTGACACCACTGCCGAAACGAACCCCTCTTCCGTGCAGTCGTTGCCCCGACAATCCTAGCGCTCTAACACGATTCCAGTTCCCATGCCCACTCCCAATACCAAAGCACATCCTCAAAACCTACACCAACGACGAACCCATCACTCTGTTACCCGGTATCGGAGAACTTGTCAAGGGACAACTTGACAACACACCACCGCTTTTTTGACAACCCCTCCGACAGAGTCATCAGCTCAACATTGAAACAACAGTCCAAACTTGGTTCGAAACATAGTTGCTGGAAAACATGTGAAACTTAAAAAACGTAACATTTTAAATGCGTTCAAAAATGCTGTTCTAAACTCCCAACTCATTTGCACTATTTGTGAAAAGAGACAAAGGTTTTTTTAGGGTTTCTTCAGGGTTCTTGTGGTCATGACAGGAATTGGAGGACACCGCAAATGCTGGAGCTGGAAGCATGTGATACGAGCAGAGCGGCACTGGACATGTAAGTATTGTCATGAGATTCACACTAGGGGAGCGGACCGAGTGTGAGCACATCTCATGGAGTTTGGGCAAGAGGTGTGAAAACGTGCAAGGCAATGAGGGAGATCCCTTATGAGGTTCTTAAAAAAGCTCACAGCAGTTTTTCCGATTCTGAGCTAGCAGACCCAGCAGATGCTGATGATGGGCATCTGCTGCAGCAAGCCGCACAGGGTTCAGGGGGGCCAGCAGAATCTATGGTGGCAAGCACGGAGAACTGGTCCAGTGCTGGGACAAGTAGAGCAGTGAAATGCAGATCCTCGGATGGAAATTTGGTGATATTTTTTGATACTTCTTCGGCTGAGGCACTGGATGATGCTGTTGCAGAGTTCTGCTTTGCCAAGAACATCTCCTTCAACACAATCCGAAGAGACAACTTGAAGAGAATGCTGAAAGTTGCCGCAAAAGTGGGGCGTCCAATGATTGACAACCTCATGGGATATGAGAAGTTGCGGACAACTGAGCTACAACGAATCTACAACAACGTTCAGAAGCGGCTTGAAGATGTGCGGCTAAGTTGGAGGACATATGGTTGTACCATTGTCACGGATGGCTGGTCTGATATCAAGAAGCGGTCTCTTATCAATTTCATGGTCAGTTCTGTGAGAGGCTCAATTTTCCTGAAGGCTATGGACAGCAAGAACGCGAAGAAAACCGGAGCATGGTTGTTTGAGCAGCTGAAACAAGTGATTGCCGAGGTTGGCGTGGAAAACATTGTGCAGGTGGTGATGGACAATGCAAGCAATTGTGTGGTCATGGGGGAGCTTTTGCAACAGGAGTTTCCACAGATTGTACACGTTCGCTGCGTTTGCCACATTATGGACTTGCTGTTCGAAGATATTGGAGCTTTGTCTTGGGTGTAGCCTTTCGTCGATGGCTGTGTGAAGACAGTTACCTTCATCACCTCAAAGCCACGGGTTCTAGCTCTTTATAGAACTTTTTGCAAACGGGACCTGATAAAGCCTGTGACCACAAGGTTTGCTTATATTTTTCTTGTGATGTCTCAGCTTCTGGAGACCATGAATCTCTCCGGGCTTTGAAGAACGGTGGTGAGCCAAGAATGGGAGCGACTTGACTGGTCTAAGAAGCCGGAGGGCCTGGAGCTACGATCTCGTGTTCTCGATGACTCGTTCTGGGAGCGGTGCGAGAATTTATTAATTTTGCTCGGACCTTTACTTTGAGTTCTTCGGCTCGCTGATCGGGAGGGGGCGACTTGAGGCCTCATCTTTGAAGCCATTGATCGGCTGATTGAGAAGATGGATGAGGGAGCTCGAAATGGAATTTATGCACATGAGGAAGTGGGACAAATCAAGGATTTCCTACTTGAATCACATGGTCTGAAGGAGGCAAGGTGGTATCAAATGCACAACATAATTCATGGAGCTGCTTTTGCTCTTCATCCTCTATTTCTGGGGGATAACCCGGAGAACAACAAGTTGGACAATGAGGCACGTTGGAACTGGCTGGAGTACATGCATGTTTATAGCAGAGGTGATCTGGACTTGCAGTTGAGATTGTAGGCACAGTTTGAGAGGTTTCGGCAACAGCTTGGAAGGCAAATGAGGTTACCTATTGCCAAGGATCGGGAGATGTAGCGCACGTGGTTTTGACCCTTTATCCTATGGTGATTTACCATAGGATAACACCACGAAGCGGAACCTAAACCCTCTTTGTGCCACGTGACAGATGCCACGTGTCCATGCCACGTGTCCACAGGAACCCGAGGTTCAGGGCCTTGGGCCACTGAACGAAGGAACGGTGCCAAACTCCCAAGCATGGAGCCCAGGAGTGACGGAACCGAACCACGGAGCAACTCCCGAGCATAAAGCCCAAGGAGCGAACGGACAGGAGCCCGGAGCGACTTGGAACAGTCCTGGAGCAACCAGCATCCCAATGCCAGGACCAGCACACAAAACGGAGCCAAACGGAGTCTGGCGCTATTTCGGCATACCGGTGGCCTAACGCAAGGATATGGGTACTCCACCAACTAGCATGGAATGGAACTTGGGCTTAGACCCAAGCCGGACGCAGAACAAGGACAGGCACGCAAGCGGGAGCTAGACTATGCCTCAGGTTGGTCGGCCATGCCCGACCTACCCACTATCCCTACTATACATTTGGAACCCCCCACAGCCCCCCCTCCTTGAGGAACACACGCTTTGGGCTTTCACCCCAAGCCTCCTTTAGTATCAGGAGTTAGTCTCTGGGACAAGCTCGAAACTTACTAAATATGGAATGTCCCTAGATTGCGAATTTGGACATGGGACGAACACCATTGTGTTCAGGACAATCTCTACATTCCATAGATATGCCAAATGAGCAAATCTGGACACTTTCCATAAATAGCATTTGGGACCGAAATGAGACTAACACAAAGGGCATGATAGCGAGGGTGTTTGGCAGACACGGTAAGCTATCATCCGGCGACATTGAGGGACCAATCTCAATACGCGAGGGTTCTTGTCACTAGCCAGTGCAAGACAAAACGAGACGGGAACTCCTTACCGGGCTAAGTATGCTTAGCTAATAACACGTAGGAATTCCGTCCTTATGCTCGTCCGGTCTAAGTACACTCGAAATGCCCAGTTAACTCCACTAGCACAAGAGGGACTGATAAAGGGTCCAGCAATACCGACCTCCTGCCATCGTGGCAGTAAGGTAAGAGTGTCCGTAAGGACTAGCCGACAGGTAACTTTCGATACCCGAAGTCACATTCGCGACACTCTCCCCCCCTTGGGAAGATCGACGTCCTCGTCGATGCATACTTGAGTCTAGAATACCGCCAAGGAAACAACTCTAGAAAAAGTTCACGGTACTCACACTATGTGAGAAATGCACCAACTTAAATGAGTTAGGAGGCAACCTCTTTGTCTAACGCGGATGCGCTACCAGCTCAGACACCTTCCGGCCGTCGCCGACAAGGAAATGACCAACGGAGTCAGCCACCCTTGCTACTCTGGGAGTCACCCAGCTTACAAAAGTGTGATATGCCCCTGCCCGCAGGAACATAGAGAGAGAAGCCAGAAGCCCCAACCCTCCTAAGCAAAGAACCAAACCCGTCGGTAAGGTTTAGATAGACTACTGTAAACAGGCAGTTAGAGTTGTTTACACGGTCACGCCCTTTTAACGGAATAAGGAACATCGACAGAGAGGCGGGTTATGTGACCAGTCGACAGTAGCTACCCCATGACTAGAGATTTCACTATGCACACGAAGTGCCGAAGCCAGTCTGCCTATACTGGCCCAAACTCAAAGATCAATAGATGGGCAATATCAAAGTCATAAACAATGATATCTTAGAGACTTAATTATCAGTGATTATATCTTAGAGTAGAACACAAAAGTATTCTTAGCAAGTTATCATCCGATAAACTAGTATTATAGTATAGGAACCACCAAGATCATCAAAATTGGTAAACATAGGATTCACCATCATACAAAATTCAATAGCAAGTATATCATCAAGTAAACTCAACGATAAAGTTTAACTATTAAAGATTGCAGATAGAATGCCAAACAACTTACAAAAGATAACTCAAAGAACACAAAGTATCATTGACTGATAAGCACAATGCTCGTGAATGTATCACCCGAAGGAAATAACATCCCAATCTATCAAAACTAACTCGAGCAATAATCAACAGAATAGAATGAATGCAGTAAGACCAACAAACACTCACTTCTGCCAACTATCACAAAAGCCAATTTGAATAAATCCCAGCTAACAATACCAAGGAATTCAAGTTGCCTAAGCAAGTGTCAGCAATATCCTACTGATGTCTCAAACCTAAGAGACCAATCCAGAGCAAACCACAAAGAACATGCGGTATTGCGAAAAGCCAAAAGCTATCAAAGAGAACAACTAACCATCATAAAAGATCATCAATTATCCCATCAAAAAGATATGCCAAATCATCGTCAAGCAAGAATCTACCATCCCGAAGAATAGCAAATAATTCCAGACCAACAATAATCAAACAAAACTTGTGATAAGGATAATCAACTACCCTAGATGATAGTCAATCATCACCAATGATTTCTAAATGCAAATACTAACTTCATCGAAGCTAACAAGCCAAAATGTCTTCCCCAACAACTTATAACAAATAGAACAATGAGCATAAAACTCAAAGAACCAAAAACTCGAAGAAGTCTATAGCCAAGTCTTGTCTAACAATGATCACAAGTCTCGCATGGACTAACGTCAATGCTAAAGAAGAAATCATGGTACAACCCACAATATCCTCCTCAACACATCTATTAGCTAAACTTCATAATGCCAAAGCTAATGAAGAGCATATCTGCATCAATCCAAAAGCTAAGCATAACAAAGTTATGCTCAACAAGTGATCATCAAACGATCCTCCATGAATCCATCTATAGCAAGACGTAACTCACATCATAACAAGCACAAGAAGAATCATCAATGATTGATATATTCCAACTCAAATCCAATAAGGATTCAAATATTCCAATATCAATCACTAACTCTTCATCTTGTAAAGCTAGTGTTATCCACGACTAAATCACTTTTCAAGGAAAAGCTGAAGCTCAACCCCTACTAAATAACCTTGTTTAGAACACAACTAACTCAAACTTGCCACTTAGTTCATTTGAACGTCAACATAGTTGCGAACTAGCAAATGTACGAATGCCAATAACACAAAGCCATAGCCAAATCATCAACACTATCTTCATTAAGACTAATGAAACTCGACATCAATCTTGCGGAGAGACATCTCATTTCACTGAAATCTCAACATCAACAATGTCAACGACAAGGCATCACCTCAGTGCCACCAACACTAGAACAAAGCTAGAAGAAAGCACGAGTGTATCACCACTCAAAGCTCTCTAGCAACCAAGCTAACCAAGGTCGAAGATACTTTAGTTAGTATCCGAGACCAATCCTTTAGCAAAACTCAGTTACAGATAACACATCCTCAAGGAGTGAATCACCACGTCCAAGACTCAATGAAATCCAACACTATGAACTAAACGCAACCAAATGATATCGACAGAGATAGAGTCAATATGCCAACATGGAAAACCCATATAAGTCTAACGACACGATCCTCCGCAACCCCATTTGGTAAAAAAAACCTATCACTGCTAAATCATCATTGAGTGAAGCAAGTGTTAAAAGTCCTTGATGAAGTCTACAAGTAGTCACTAGTTGCAAAGCAACTAACAATCACTCCTCAACTTGCCTTCATAAGACCCAACACTAAACTCATGCCATTGAGTCATATACTTGACCAACATGAACGTAATACCCCAGATATGAGATAAAGGTTCATGGACAAGCACGAACTAAATGACCACTCGAATCCAACTCAACTGCGATAAGCTCACCAATGCATTTAGCCACTAGCTCTGAGCATGCCTTGAAGAGGCTAGCTATGCATGATCATCACTCAGTCGAAACTAAAGTGAAGACCATGAGATGGACTCATATCGGTACACAACCTCCTCATAGACAAAGCTACAGTACGGGTACCAACATCTCAAACTCAAACAACTAAGTTGAACATCACCATCCTCAGCCAAGGCACAGGGCCACCAAGACCAAGTCAAGATTAGTGAGAGCTCACTACTCTCATAGAGTCTAACGAAATGCAAAGTGCAACCTGCCACCAAGCATAACGCTATAAAAGAAAGGCACAAGGGTCACCTTTCTAGAAAAGTGCAACGGCCACTTTTCTACATTAACCCCAGACTCTATCCAACTCAATTGCAATAGCCCCAAAAGTCAGCATCCCTTTCGGGCCGCATCATACAAACTACATACTAAGGTCTAAGCTAACCGAAGTCAACTCCAACCCCTTCACTAGTTTGTATTGGCTTACGAAAACGGAATGGTTTTCGGACAAAGTGATAACAGATCAGCCATTGGAAAAGTCTAAGAAAATTTGTGAAAAATTTTCCATCCTAGAGAAAGAATGACTCTCAGTCCAGGAATACAAACTTTTAAGACTCAACCAACTTCCTCCTACTAACAACTTCACATAGGTTCACCTCAACACAAATTCTCATGACCCATAGTATGCTTAAGCCTCGAACATCTTTTTGCCCATTCTTTCGACATCCAACACCGATATCCGTAAAATGCAAATGGAACATCCAAGGTTTGATCACGAAGACCACATCTTCGGATATCCATATTGCACTAACACTCTTCTTCAACCACTTTCAAGATCCAATGTGAAGCTAAAACACTAACAAGAAAAATGACATGGAAAATCAAGCTCTAAGGAAAATTCCTTATCACTCGAAGTAACAATGCCACTTCCACTAACACAAGTGCTAGTGATGTCAATGCCCCAACTACACATCTTCTCCATCCAACAATCTACTCTAAGTGTTAACGGACCAACCGATGAGTTATAGCAAATGAATACTACAACCCTTTCCAACACCTTATGGGCAAACTTAAGGAAACAAAGAACCAACTTAAGCTTTAGCATAATGGACCACCATCGAGAATCTAGTCAAAGTTACTACAATGCTACTTTATGTAAGTAGACTAGCTTCTCCATCAACCACTTTGGGGTTGATCATCATTCAACCAAGCAACTTCGTAAACACATTGCTCATTATCACATGGATATGATATAAAAATCACAATGACTTGATCATCAATTGAGCAACACCACGAACAATGCCAATGTCATTACTTCAAAGGTTTACATGAATATCAAGTGCCAACTCAACTTGACAGAATGCAACATAAATGCCACACTCTACCGATAGAGATTTACAACACCCAACACCACTAACTTTTGTTCACAACACCGACAAGCTCATGCCACTCTCTTTCCGACCAAACTCAACACTAATCCAACACCAAGCTACTCAAGGAACAATAGCAAGGTTCCCCAGAAAAGAATTGAGCATTGCAACCTAAGTCTTCCGATAGCAAGTCTAAACAAAATGGTTTAGCGTTTCACCGCTATCCATCCCATGACTCACCATTTGTAAGACCATCATTTCCAACATGCATCAAGATAGGGACTCTTGATTGCATAATGTGAATACGAGCAATGAGTGAACACCTCGTTGCAAATCATCTCTCCAAGAGAAGAAGATGATTTACGTGTTTGATCCTTCGTCCCCGATGACTCTCTTTTCGGTCTCATCTTTGACCAAACCTCAAGCTTGCTTTCGCACTGCCTTCAGTCCAATCCAAGAAAAGTTTATGAGAGAGCACGGCAATGATTACTTGAACCAATAGACTAATCCCTATAATCTTGATTGATCCACTTGTAATCATGCCTAGGAAGGATCCACTAGTGCCGTGCTTAAACAGCTACGGACCAGCCTATTTGCCACTCATAGCAAACCCAGGGAAGGTTTGCTTTTACCCACGGTACATGGAACAACTCATAGAACCACCGCTAGGCTTACATTAATCCTGCCAACTCAAAGCGTATCCTCGAGTTGCTAATGTGCCTCACTCACGAGCCCAAGCTCAAACTCGTGCGAACGGAACAACTCAATCCCTCTTGTGAGCCCAAGCTCTAGCTCACATTATTAGGTACAAAAGGTAACCAAAACCATACCCAAGGAACGATTGCGAAGCCATTGCACCAAACGTGTACCCACTCAGATCATCGTTTTCATCTCTGCGTATGCAACGAGACTAGTTGCCCAATCTCATTGAATAGTACTCGCTGAGACTCATTCTCTGATACCAAATGTAGCGCACGTGGTTTTGACCCTTTATCCTATGGTGATTTACCATAGGATAACACCACGAAGCGGAACCTAAACCCTCTTTGTGCCACGTGACAGATGCCACGTGTCACATGCCACGTGTCCATGCCACGTGTCCACAGGAACCCGAGGTTCAGGGCCTTGGGCCACTGAACGAAGGAACGGTGCCAAACTCCCAAGCATGGAGCCCAGGAGTGACGGAACCGAACCACGGAGCAACTCCCGAGCATAAAGCCCAAGGAGCGAACGGACAGGAGCCCGGAGCGACTTGGAACAGTCCTGGAGCAACCAGCATCCCAATGCCAGGACCAGCACACAAAACGGAGCCAAACGGAGTCTGGCGCTATTTCGGCATACTGGTGGCCTAACGCAAGGATATGGGTACTCCACCAACTAGCATGGAATGGAACTTGGGCTTAGACCCAAGCCGGACGCAGAACAAGGACAGGCACGCAAGCGGGAGCTAGACTATGCCTCAGGTTGGTCGGCCATGCCCGACCTACCCACTATCCCTACTATACATTTGGAACCCCCCACAGCCCCCCCCCCCTTGAGGAACACACGCTTTGGGCTTTCACCCCAAGCCTCCCTTAGTATCAGGAGTTAGTCTCTGGGACAAGCTCGAAACTTACTAAATATGGAATGTCCCTAGATTGCGAATTTGGACATGGGACGAACACCATTGTGTTCAGGACAATCTCTACATTCCATAGATATGCCAAATGAGCAAATCTGGACACTTTCCATAAATAGCATTTGGGACCGAAATGAGACTAACACAAAGGGCATGATAGCGAGGGTGTTTGGCAGACACGGTAAGCTATCATCCGGCGACATTGAGGGACCAATCTCAATACGCGAGGGTTCTTGTCACTAGCCAGTGCAAGACAAAACGAGACGGGAACTCCTTACCGGGCTAAGTATGCTTAGCTAATAACACGTAGGAATTCCGTCCTTATGCTCGTCCGGTCTAAGTACACTCGAAATGCCCAGTTAACTCCACTAGCACAAGAGGGACTGATAAAGGGTCCAGCAATACCGACCTCCTGCCATCGTGGCAGTAAGGTAAGAGTGTCCGTAAGGACTAGCCGACAGGTAACTTTCGATACCCGAAGTCACATTCGCGACAGGAGACCAGAAAGTTTCCAGTAACCTCATGGAGTTCTTTTGGTTTAGAGATGCCTCATCTACGTCGCATGGCTCTCCAGATTTTAAGCCAAGTTGTTTGCGCTTCTCCATGCGAGAGGAATTGGAGTTCATGGAGCTTGATACAAACAAAGTGCAGGTCCTGCTTGCTTCCCAAAAATGCTGAGAAGTTGGTTTACATTCACACAAACTTGCGGGTTGCTTAGAAGCTGGAGAGTGAAGGTTTGAGGATGTTGGAGATTGATATAGACAAGCTGGAGTTGGAGCCTCATTAGAAGAGGATTTTGGATCTACAAGAAGCTTTTGAGGAACCAAATCAGGCTGCTGAGGAGTTTAGCATCGATGAAGGAATGGAAGATGATTCAGAATCAGAAGACGACTAAAACGGCTTCTTCTTTCATTTGTTTTACTATGTTATTCGGTTATGTTTTATAAAATTAATATTAGATTATAGTGTCTTTAGTAAATATTAGTGTTTTCTTAATCATTTTAGGCTTTAACATGTAAAAGTTGGATTGTCCTGAAAAAACGTTCTAAACGGCATTCAAACGTCGACACGTTGGAACGTTTGCATGTCTAGCTGCAACTATGGTTCGAAATCAACACGTTCGCTGCAACAACTCTTGCCAATCATGCCATCGCCCAATCCGGACTCGAACAACTCGACAACATTATCGAAGAAATCATTCCTGAAAAACCTGAGTATCCGAAACTCTTCATCGAACTCCATCTCGGCACCAGCAAGTGGAAGACCAATCTGCATACTGCACCAGCAAACTCGACCCCACATAACTCGATTAAACACAACCCAACCCAACATGCACCACTGTCGACATTTGCACCAAAAAGAAAGAACAAGCTCACAACAACTTTATCAACAATTGACCTGCCACCAGTCTTCCTGAAGTTCTGCCAGAACTGCATGACCGACTGCAGACACGAATCTGACACCGACAACAAGTAGAAGAATGCATGCATCCAAAACCAAGAAGAACATCCAGCAAGTCGAAAGAAGACCGACAACAGCTTATCTGATGTTTAGATAGAGATTTGAAGAATTTAGAAACAAAGAGAAAGAAAGACAAGAGAAGTTGAATCAACTTATCCAACCCTCCAAGAGAGAGAATTACATCTGCCATGAATTGTTACCACAAGCTATCTCCGACGAACCAGTCTCAGACATCCGTGAAGAATACGATGACTATACAACACCACTGAACACACCACTGGCAGCACCCTTGACAGCACCCACCAAAGTGCCTGAGCCTGAACCAACACCCTTGACGGCACCCACCGAAGTGCCTGAGCTTGACCAAACATTCGAGCAGTCGACACAGACTATGCCCGAGCAACAAAACATTTTTCAAGCAGCATACAACCACTTCAAAGGTACATTCACCAACCCCATCTACAATGACGACGAACGACCAAGTTTCCCGCCCGGCTTCACAGACTTCACCAGACCAGCACCATTTTTGCCATATCGACCAATCTTCACAACACCAATATATCCCACATTTGCTTCCAACATCTACCGAAGCCCACTATTAGCAAGACCTTTCAAACACGCTTTCGACTTCAACACGCCGACAAGACAACAACTTGACTTCACCCACTACAGTCGAACTCCGATATACCCAGTCAACAGCAGTAAAGACGAACAACCCGAATCATCCAATAGTCAAGCACTCAACGAATAAGTCAACAACTCACACCAAGCTGCCGAACAGCTACAATCATCCAACAACAACGAGATCGACAAACCAATTGTCGACAACAACAATCTTCCATAGCAACCACAATCACCACACAACTATACGTTCGAAGAACACTTGGACAATTTAGAAGAACAACCACAACCAGCACAACATAACTCCGACAAGTACGTCGACAAAAAGTTCAAGCACCATCTTCTGGAAATCAACACTGGCAAGCAACCCGACACCAACGACAACGTCGACGACACACCTGAAAACAGTCCCAACACAAAAGAAAAAACAGAGAAGAGTCCACTAAACAACAACAACAATTCACCACCTTCCTCCTACACCGACTTTGCCGTCGACCCCGACAACCCCTTGCTCCAAATCACCTTTGGACTCCACAGTGAGAACCCAACAAAACAACCTCGACAATACCGACATTACAACCAACAACAAATGGCAGTCACTACCACCGTTGCCAACATACCGTTGGAAGACACATCTCCTATCCCCTATTTCATTGTCTCAAATCGGAAGATGTTGAGAAACATGTCGAACAGTTCCAAGAAGCAATCTACATCAACAGCCAGACAACCGAACTCCCATACTACTTCCGATGTACCCTTTGAAAGAGAGCCAACGAATGGGCTCAAACGCTTCCTCAAAATACAAGTTTCGATGACCTCACACTCAAGCTCGTAGACCAATTCAAGTCTTCCCTCACTCAAAGCCAACGACTACACAAGATCCAGAAACTCAAGCAGAAGTCTGGTCAATCCATCGACGACTACACTCAAACCTTCACTCGACATGCCAGTAAATGTGGCAACAGTGCCACTGAAACTTTACTTTACCAATGGTACATGCAAGGCCTCTAACGATCCTCCGAGAAGCGGCAACACACATCAACATCACCACTTACCTCGAACTAGCAAGAGCCCTTCAACATGTTCAAGCTCGACGAATGACAGCACAAGTTGATGATACGGACAACTCAGATTCTGACAGTAGTTCAGACGACGACTCCGACGATGAACTCGGAGAGAGCACCAAGTCAAAACTTTGGAAACTTAGGAAAACAATCAACAAGCTCAAGGGAAAAGCCAAGGCCGACATCAAAGAATTTCGATCTAGAATTTGGTGTACTAAGTGCAAGAATGAAGGACATCCAGCAACTGACCGCAAGCTCCAAATCTCCAAATGCCAGATCTGTGCCAAAGAAGGTCATGATGCCAAGACTTGCAGATTTCAAAATTCTGCAGAAGTTCGACAAATCTCAAACTATCCCTGACAGTAGTTTCGACAACCATATCCAAATCAATACTTTGACAATTACCAGGCACCTGTAAGGAACCAACTCGCCGAGGTGTCGTAGGCTAAAGGAACCCCGAAAGCATGACCAAAATGACAAAGAGTTCATTGGATGGGACCAAGTTGAGATCGAGTCCAAGACCGACTCTAGGACCGAGTTCGAGATAGAGTCCGGAATCGAGTCCGAGACCGACTCGGGGACCGAGTTTGAGTCCGAGTTCGAGACCGAGTTCGAGACGGAGTCCGAGATCCGAAATCGGGTCCGAGACCGAGTCCGAGGTCGAGTCCGAGGTCGGGTCCGAGATCGGGTCCGAGATCGAGTCCGAGATCGAGTCCGAACCCGAATCCGAAGTCGGATCCGAAATCAGGTCCGAGATCGAGCCAGAGACTAAGTCCAAATACTAATACGGGTCAAGGGGTGAAAGCCCAAAGCGTGCGTCTCCCAGGGGGGGGGGGGGGGGGCTGCAGGGGGTTCCAAAAGTATAGTAGGGATAGTGAGGTCCAGGAACCAGTTTTGAAGGGACTCTCCAGTTAGGCTTCCAAACCGACTTGAGGTTGGGACTGGGACCGAAGGGCCTTGGGTGGGAGTGAGCATGGACTTGGCTGGTGCCGGAGGGGCCATCCAAGGAAGTGCTCAAGAGCAGCTCCCACTCCCGAAAGGGAAACCAATTGCGGTGCTCCCGGCTCATGTGGAGTGGTGCCCCACTTGAGTATCAGGCGGCTCATTGATCCTCGCCCTTCCTAGGGGCTTGGGCCTTCCTTCGGGATGGAAGTGGGGGGCGAGAGGTACCCATACCGGGCCGCTAGGCCACGGTGTTTCGCCCCGGCGTCCCGAAGCAAGTGTTGCACTCAAGACTTGGGATTTAGAGGGTCCCATGATCAAGTCTTGTGGTACTAAGGGATGTTAGGAACCTGGAAGCTTGGTGTGCTTGGCTGCTTGTGCTTGCGGGGAGTGTAGCCGAACCTTAAGTCCAGTCTAACCCGAGGAGGGGGATTGAGAGTGATTTGGGAATCCGTGGAAGGATGGCTAACACTCCATTGCTCGTGCAGTGAGTAGCTGAAACCAAGTAGGAGTTGGTACCATAGGCGAAAACCTTGGCAAGGGAACTTAGCAAAAACCAAGGCAGTGTCGGATGGATAGACGAGGTAAGCTGGCAAATTGGAAAGGAAAAATTTGTGGCTTACAGCACCACCTCTGACAAACTGGAGACTGCCGAGAAACAACTTCCAACACCAGATTCGACAATGGAATGATCAACCTTGCTACAACAATTACAACAATTACAACAATGACTACAACAACTACAACGATCGACAATACCTGCCGAACCGGAACTACCTGGCAAATTGAGACAACTACAACCAAGGATACCAACAATACCCAAGATACCAAAACCGAAGATACCAAGGCCAAGGTTATCAAGACCAGGGCTACCAAGGCAACTACAACAACCGACCATGGCAACCTCGACTTCAAAACCAAGGCAGTCCGCCGAGACTTGGTCCGCCACCTCCTCGACAACAAGATCAGAACCAGCACCGACCACCAACAACAAGGATGGTCGAGACCAATAAACTACCTTATGCCAACAATGATGACTCAGATCCTCAAGTCATGGCAGTACAAACCTGAGCACAAATTTGAGCAGAAAAACAACAACAACCGGACAGAGATTCCGGAGATAGTGAAGAGAAGGGCCCAGAGAGCCTGACAAAACTCCAGGAATGGAAAAAGAAGCAGAAGTTAGCTGCCAAGATACAACAGCAACTCACTCTACAACCACCTGAGTTAGTGATTTTAGACTCCGACAATGAAGCTCAACCATCACCAGCTCGACAACAATGCCAAGACTCAATACCAGAAAACTGACAGAAAAATTGTCCGACATCGACACCGACACCACAACACAATCTGGCAAACTTCAAGGAAATCCAAGAAGTAGCAGAGACTATCCTCAACCAAAATATTCAGATCACCGTCGGCCAACTGCTGAAGATTGCACCCTACCTCACCAAACAACTCACCGATCTGACATCTGCACCGACTAACACTCTGACAGACTCGCCCAAACTCAACCTGACATGGACAGCTGTCGACACATTTCAAACCGAGATTCAACCAGGCGATTGCGACAATGATGTTCTGACAATCGACCTACTCGACAAACACCTTGTTTGCGGAGCCATAATTGACAGCAGCTCCAGCATCAATATTATTGAAGAAAGTCTTGTTCAACAACTCAACATCGGCCCAATCCACCCAGCACCTTTTAATGTCTGAATGGCCGACCAAGGCATCAAACTTCTTCCAAAGAAGAAACACTTGTTCACTTGGAGTTACCGAGACCTTAAGGGAGTTTCACCAACACTTAACCTTCACACCATCACCCTTCTTCCAGACTCAAACCGAGAAGACAAGCAGCCTACAGGATGAATCCGAATCTGATGGAACAAGTAAAGAAAGAACTCGACAAGCTTGTCCAAGTCGAGTACATCTACCCGATTCAGAATCCAATCTGGCTTTCCCCACTGGTGGTTGTGCCCAAGAAAAACGGCAAACTTCAAATCTATGTCAACTATAAACAGCTCAATGATGCCACCGAAAAATATGTCTTCCCAATACCATTTACTGACGAAGTTCTTGATGCAGTTGCCGGATACGAGATGTACTTCTTCCTCGACGGTTTCTCCGGCTACAACCAAATTCATATTGCTAAAGAAGGTCAGCACAAGACAGCATTCGTCAGTCCATGGGGAGCTTATGCTTACCGACAAATGCCTTTCAGACTCTGCAATGCCCCATTCACCTTCCAAAGACTTGTCACCAACACTTTTCGAGACTACCTCACTGATTTCATGAGAGTCTTCATGGACGACTTTAGCGTTTTCAGCTCAGAAGATCGACATCTTGAATGCCTTGAGAAATGCCTCGACAAGTGCGAGGAGAACAACATAGCACTCAACCCCAACAAATGCGCTTTCTTCATCAAATTTGGAGTACTTCTCAGCCACGTTGTCTGCAAAGATGGCATTCTTATCGATAAGGACAAAGTTGACGTCATCTCCAAACTCGAACCGCTGAAGAATTAGAAAGAACTCCGACGCTTCCTCGGCAAAGTTGGATATCACTGACGCTTCATCCACAAGTACGCTCACATCGCCAAACCACTCACCGATGGACTAAAGCAAGATGCCCAATGGACATGGATGTCCAAGCAGCAACAAGCGATGGAGATTGACTATGTTCACACCAAGGACAGTGTCTAGTTCTATCAGGGGAGCAGAGTGTATCAACCAAAAACCCAGGCTCAGGGAACTCCAACCTTGAACCCAGGCTTGCATCGGAGATCATGCACAGCATATAGTATATGCTGGCAGTTAGAACTGCTAGCCTTTCAAAAGAGGGAATCCAAATTGTGAATCTCTATCTTCATTCATTATTTTTTTTATTAATACATAGCATTCTTTCACTCGTCCTTCTTCTTAGCCTTTAGAGATCGGGCCCTTTTCTCTTTTGTTTTCTTACTAACAATAGATTTCCAGTGAAGAGGAGTATCCACACCTCTTCACTTTCTCTTGGAAAAATATTTGATCTAAGCAAGAATCCTAGTAAGAAGCGCTTTCTTTTGGTGATCCTCTCTGGCTCATAATTTTTTTCCCGCTTTCTCCAGGGCTTATGGATAGATCAAGCTACTCCGGCTGTTTGCCACAGCTTTTCTTCGAGATCTTTGGCTGTGACTTGGGGAAGCACCGCAGAATACTGGGAATGGTCCTCAAAGCATGGTGCCAGATACTTAAGTGGCGCACCTCAAGATGGTTTGCTGGCTAGAGCTCTCTGGGAACAGGAAGTTGAGCCTAGCTCCAGGAACTAAGCTATCTGCCGCCAATTCTCTGCTGCTGCCAAACCTCTAGACTCCCGGAGTTTTCATCCCCCAGGTCGGACACATCGCTGCGAGCGCCGCAATTGTTCGGGAAGAAACTGTTGTCGTCGTCGTCGTCCAATCTGTCCCAAGAGGAGGAAGGATCGAGAGGAGCTGCCCAGGCGTCGTCGATTCCCAGGAATGGAGCTTCCAGCGGCCTGAGGTCCTCGAGATACTTGGTTCACCCTTTGCTGCTTCTCACTCTCCAGCCCTTCATTCCCGCTTGTTACCAGATCGTCACCCCAGAAGAATCCATCGCCAGCGCTGTGGTGCTTGTAGCGCCTCCGCCGGCTCTTGTGATGCCCCAGCCGGCACCTCGATCAGGCCAGCCCCGCGATCCCCAGCATGAAGAGCATGAACGTCACCAGCAGCGGCGAGAAGAGCACCAGGATGGGGACACATACCAGGCTGAGGCCGAGGAGTAGCAACACTGCCTCTTGGAGACTCAAGCTCGATTCCAATGCCTTTGGGTGGGATAAGAAACTAGTGAGATTCAGCTTGGCAACTCTAGACAGAAGGGTGATGAACTCTTTGTGCTACCTGGTGGACTCCTTCTACACATAGCATGAATGACTCCATTCCACACATAGCATGGGTCATTGCTATGGGCATGAAGCCCCATCCGTGGCATAAGGATGGATATTCATGAAATATTCTATGCCTGTGTTTTTTTCACACTCACATTACATGTGGACCAATAGCAGCCAGACACGTATTGTGAATGAAAAATGCCACAGTTGTTTCCAGCCTTTTAGGAATTGCATGCCATAGTATGTTATAAGTGAGAGTGGTTTTTGGTTTGCTTAAGCAAACTGAATGGCAGTGAATATACTTAAAATATGCTTAAATATTTTAGAATATTTTATTATCTAATGGTTGATATGCAATAAGATTAATCTTGTGTTTATAAATTACAAACATGTTTATAATTATAAACTTTATTTGATCAATTGGATTAATAAATAACAATAAAACTTGCTATATACAAAGTGTTGCAATATATTTAATTGCTCACCCAAAATAAAACTTTAACTTTTTCTTAACCTAATTTCTCCCCCTGTACGTATGCTTGGCGTATTTTAATCCATCATATACATACGAAAATGGATTGGAGCTCTAAAGTTTTGCGGCATTTAAACAAGACATTTTGTGTCTTCGCTACTGGAACCATAAATATTGGTCAACGCTAACAGACACCACTAGTGTGTTGGAACTGAACACACAAAGCTGAAGCTGGAACATGTGTCCACGGTGACGACCAAGGTACCATTATATGGGATCTCTTCCGCCGGACGGATCTCGAGGGCGTGAAGCCAGACGACGTTCGTGACCTTCCTCGCGATCCTGGGCGCGTGCTCCTCCACCAGAGATCTCGCCACTGGGAGCGATCTCCACGCCTGGATCGTGGCGAGTGGAATCGCAATCACGTCATTGGCAGCGCACTTGTCCACTTCTACTGCAAATGCGAGCGAGATCCCCGACCCCAATGTTCTCACATGGACGTTGATCATCGCGGCGCACGCCGAGATGGGATTGCATCGCAAGGGGATGGATCTCTTCCGGAGGATGCAGCTCTCCGGCGTTAGCGTGGACAGGCTCGTGATCGCCAGCGTGCTCGAGTCCCTGGCCGCGCTAGGGCTCTCGGATCCATCCATCCGGAGCGCCGCGACACCGATTCACGAGTGGATCTTCCTCTCCGGGCTGGAGTGCAATCCCTACCTGCGAACTGGATTGATCGCCATGTATGGGAAGTGGGGGCTCCTCCACGAATCCATGGCGATCTTCTTCCGTGAGAGCTCGCTGGATTCCAATGTGGTGGCCTGGACAGCGATGATTTCTTCGTGCTGGGAGCACAGCCGCGTCGATTTGGCCGTGGCGCTCTTCCACCGGATGAATCTCGAGGGCTTGCGGCAGGACTGCGTCTAGATGATGACGATCATGGACGCACTCGCCAGTGATTCCTCGTATTGCCCGTGCAACCTCGCGGGGACCGGCGAGGCAATCGCGTCTTGCGGCCTGGAATCCAGCACCGCGATTGGGAACTCGCTCATCAATCTCCGGCCGGATACTGGAGATCTTCCACGGGATGATCCATAGGGACGTGAGCTCCTGGGGCAGCATCATTACAGCGCTTGCCAGAGCGGCAATGCCGCTGGCGTTCTAGTGATGCTCTGCGAGATGGATATCGAGGGCA
>NW_003314277.1:631473-678641 GCF_000143415.4 Selaginella moellendorffii
AGGTAGCAAAGTTTGTTGCGCATACATCTGTCGAGAAATGTGCGTTCTTGCTCTACAGTACATTCACTTGACGACCCGGAGGATGTGTGATATATGTCTCACATGAAGGACATCAGAGGTAGCTCTCTATGTATTCTACGCAGGGACGGAGGTCTAGGCTATCGATGCCGACATCAGGGTGTTCGTATGTCCCATCAATGCTGGCATATCCATCTCACGGAGCATCACTAGAACGCCAGCGGCATTGCCGCTATGCTGCCCCAGGAGCTCACATCCCTATGGATCATCCCGTGGAAGATCTCCAGTGCATGCTCGATCCGGCCGCTCTTGGCGTGGAGCGAGTTCCCAATCGCGGTGCTGGATTCCAGGCCGCAAGACGTGATCACCTCGCCAGTCCCTGCGAGGTTGCACGGGCAATACGAGGGATCACTGGCGAGCGCGTCCATGATCGTCATCATCGAGAAACCCTAAACCCTAAACCTGGAACTCGATCGTCATCTCCTTCGCGCAGCACGGGCGATTGGATCCGCGCGAGGGAGCTCTTCCAGGCGATGCATCTCGAGGGAATGGAGCCGCGTGACGATCGTGAGCATCCTCTCGGCGTGCCACCACGCCGGGATCTTGGAGGAGGCGCGGTGCTACTTCGTGTGCATGGCGGACGACCACGGCATCGATCCAGCGCTGCTCCACTATGGATCCATGATCGATCTCTTCGGCCGCGCAGGGTGGCTGGATCACGCCGCTGGTGCGCGAGATGCCCATCCAGCCTGCGATCACGAGAGTCATGGCACTCCTGGGATCTTGCCAGATCCACAGGATGCGCGGCGGATGTCCGGGGCGGCAGAGCAAGCGATCGATCTAGACCCGAGAGCGCCGCTGGGGGATTAGCGTTGCTATCCAATACATAGAATAGTGGAATACGAAGAACCCTAAAAACATATTCCTTTTTTATACCTTTTTACAGAATTGAAGAATCTAGTTTGGAGATAAAAGGCATATTTAGTTCACGGGATAAAGGCATATTCTTTTCATTAAGAATCTTTTCGAATCTTTTCTATTATACCTTTTTAGAAGTAGAAAAGAATCTTGTTTGGGTTTGATTGATCTTGCTGCTGGAGCACGTCTTCGAGCAGATCTTCGCTAAACTCGAGAGCTGCGCATCGAAACATCTGGCTGTCCACCAGCTTACCTTCGCTGGCCACTCCCCACGCTGCGTGCTCGAACACTTCCACCTCGATCGTCGCCACGAATGACTCTCGGCACGCGGGCTGCCACTCGAGCTTTCCAATCGGAGCAAGGATTTGCTCCGAGAACGACACCGGCGAAGCATAGCACAGAATCTAATCGCCAAGGAGGAGAGAACCGAAAGCCATACCATGATAGTGTGTGAAGGACCAACTCCGATTAACGCGAACTTCGCTTCCAGGAGAGAGAGCTGCACGTCCTTGAAAATGGTCTCAAGGTCGTTGGTGCGCAGATCCAATTTGCAGTTGGCCGATTGGTATCCGAGTGAGAAGACGTAAGGGGTCTCTTGAACCGAGCTCCCGAGCAGACAATCTGGGAAGAATTATCCCGCGACATCCCCTGGAGCCACACATGACCGGCAGGGAAAGTTTCTCCCCAGTTCTTCTCCTGGTGCGCAAACCCCGTCACCGTGAACCACCATGTTCTTGTCGCTGCTGAAAAATGTGTACTTTGCTCGGGAGCCCAGACTGTGCACGTACCAATGGCATGGGAACAGTGGAACTTTCCCCCCAGCCTTCGGGGCCCTTTTTACTGTTGCCAGAATCCCATGGAACCTGGAAAAAACACCGGGATATGAGATTTTGTTTTGGTTCTGGAATGAAGAACATTACCGTGTCACTCGTCTCAACTCTGAGGTCGTAACCATTTAGCCAGACCTCCACCTCGGACTCATTCGGCTTCATCACGATTTTTCCAATGCCTGCAGCCTCCCACTGAAATCGCTTGGGCTCGTCGCCATTGTCAGCTCCAGACAAATCTCCTGTCGTGCTAAACTTCGCGTCCTGCAAGAAGAAAACAGCGGGGAAACTAAGAAACTTCCAATGAAGAAATGCAGGTCAACAAAACAAAAAAACACCAGGAAGGATTGCAAAACAATGTAAAAAGAAGGGAAAACAATAGACCATAGTCAATGAAAAAAAGGAAAAGAACAGTGGGTGGACGACATGGAGACTAGAAAGCTAGTAAACTATGATCGATAAAAAAAAGGAAAAGAATAAAAAGCTAGCGAACTATGATCAATGAAAAAAAGGAAAAGAACAGTGGAGTGGACGACATGGAGACTAAAAAGCTAGTAAACTATGATAAAACTCACACCCGAAATACTCGTAAACTTAAAACAAAACGAATGCTAGCAATCTAGGAGTGCGTGAGCTAGAACAAGAAAAAAAACCATACCTTGGAAGCGATAAACTCACCTTTGTTTTCACGGCCACAGCGTGTGAGCTATGCGATGAATCACTGAAGAGCAAAGTAACCTGGCTCTCCTGTGTCGCGTAATTCGTCGCCATGATCACACCAGGGCTGAATTGCCTCGGCTCATCCATAAGCCGCGTGTACCATCCCTCGAAGGAAGGATAGGGGCGAATCCTCTCCGGAAGAAGCCGGCTAAAGCTGGGTTTGTGAGGATCCCACGAGAACTCCGCTGGCAACTATGGCATCGAGAGTTTCCTGGCGACGATGGCAGACTACGCACGGGACAAGGAAGCGGCAAAGAGGGTGATGGAGATGGAGTGGGAGGTGAGGTTTGGGAAGCAGGAGGACACTTGCGTTGCCAAGGCCATCTGCGAGAGAGGTATGGAACTCGCTGCTCAAGTCCTGGGCCTCTGAGTGAGCTTCTGGAGTGTTTTCGTATTTCTTCTTCTTTTTCTACTACTACTTACTATTTCTCTTTCGTCTCTTCTGCTGTTACTAGTTCTTGTGCTTTGCCAGAATCCTTCTTTTTACTTTGTAGAAATAGTAGTATCAGAGGTCGAGCAGACCTCTCTGAGTGTCGAAAAACTAAAGTGGTTATAAAATAGAAGACTCGTCGTCTGACGGATTCGAACTCTCGCGGGGAAACCCCACCTTAACCACTTGGTCCATGAAACCGAAAGTAATCCAAGTTCTGTGCATGAAAAAGTGTATAACTTTTTTTCGAATTTTTCTTGGTCGCGACCCGAAAACTGTGTGAGAAGTCAAGGAGAAAAGGACGAGACCTTCGTTTCTGCAAGAAAACAACCAAGTCGATTAGGAACAGAAAAAGAAAACAAGGCCTTGCCATATGCTTGATGTCGGTGAGGAACTCCTGGCGAACCCTCTAACGTTCGAATGTCTAGCGTTATTCTAGAAATTTCTAGACTAACTTGTTCGATGCACAGAGAAAAGGAGCAGCACGAAGCATTGGGCCAGGGACAGGTTAGCACTGCAAGGAGCTTTGATATCTTCCAGTGTTTGAGGAGACATACAAGGTAACAGAACTCTCTCTCTCTCTCTCTCTTTTCTCTTCGTTTCTTTGCTTTTTATTTTGTGTGAAAAGAGTAAGCATTCTAGTTAACTAGGGTTTCTTTTCTCGGCATGGCGTTTTTGCGAGCGCAGCGCGTTTTGTACATCCATCCCACAAGCGAAGCGGAGCTAGACGAAGGAGTGCTGCGACACAAAGGGAGGAGAGGTAGGCCAGTTCCCAGCACTCTGCCCGATGTGGCCGGCCTTCGGGGATGGCTGCAAGAAGAACTGCCTTTTGTGGATTCGGTCCTCGTTCCCGGCGATGGATGGTACAATCCAGAGTACTTACCAGACGGCCCACTTCCTGTGAGCTTTGCGCTTCATGTGCGTGGATCCGAAGGTAAAGTAAATGGTTTCTTGCTCTTGGTCTCCGCTCATTCTTGGTTTATGTGATCAGGCAAGCGACGCAGGGACGAAAACACCGCTGTGACAGTCGCAAGGAGTCAGACGAAGAGGGTGAAGGATTACCAAGTGTACGAGCCCATGCTCGTGAAGCCGGATATCCTACTGGGCGGCCGGTCGAGTACCATGCTCGTGGCTCTAAAGTGGCTAGCTTTGCTCGAGCGCGAGGCTGCCAAGGTAGACCTTACAAGCCTGAGAGAGCTAAGGCTCGCCAAGGTGAAGCCAAAGGAGAGCGCTTATTATCCCGGCATCTTGGCCTTCTTACGAGCCGCTTCGATTGGTCAGAAAGGCTTGAATTTCGGTGGGCAGGGCTATGGAAACCTGAAGAGGGCGGACCTGCAGGGCTTTATATGCGGCAAGCCAAGAGCTCTGTCGGAAGTGAAAACAAAGGTTTTCTACGCAACCGATAAGGATGAGACGGGTATGGTGGCTAATGCTACGCTGATAAAGCAGGAAGCAGACTATCTGAAAACGGGAATCGAGGGAACTGATGAGACGACTCGTCTAGGGTGCCTGTTTTGCCGCATGGACAGGTTCTGGATTGTCAAGTACCTGCGAGAGACGGATAAGGTTCAGGTGACGCCGGGATTTCCTTTCGGTCAGAAACCGGATGAATCGCCTCTGCAGCTGGCCGGCTTCAGTCCGGATTTTGTGCTGATGAAGCTTTCGTGGCTAAATGAGATCAGCTTGGAGAGCATCAGCCTGAAGGACGTTCTACCTCCTAAACCGATGCCTGGATTTTGTACGTTGGTCTCCTATACGGAGGAACTGCAGCGAATGTACGATCTACCGGTGCTGAATGTTCGTTTCGTGGGACCAAGCACTGATATCCCGCTCTCAGATCTGACGCCAGTGGCTTATGGCAAGAAGTCTCTTGTGGTGCTCCGACGATCGGCGTCCAACGTCCTCAAGATCTGCTCGCCATCGAGTGCTGAGATGGAGCGACGCATCCATGGAGCATCTGACGGCCACTCCAACGTGCGGAGGCTTGTGAACTGGGGAATGGTGAGCATCGGGGAGACCAATGACGTGTTTGGCTTTCTGGAGCTTGAGGGCTATGGCCAGCCTTTTGGTCGGGAGCACATTGCCGACATGGAAGCGATGGATGATATGTGGAATCAGGCGTACTGCGGGCTCAAGCATCTCCATTCCAAGGGTGTTCTTCACCGGGACGTGAAGCCAGACAACCTGGTCGTGTTTCCGGGTAACGTGCTCAAGATAAACGACTACGATGTGTCATGCTTCAAAGGCGAGAGCCGTGCTTACAGCGAGATGGTGGGAACTGTCGGGTACCAGTCTCCTTCCGATATGTTGCCGTATGTGGAGGAGGACGACGTGTTGTCTCTGGCGCTCTCTTTCTATGCCCTCAAGTTTGGAACGACAACGACTTCTAAAGCGGGCCGGCTCCATATCTTACTCCGAGAGCTGCAACCGGATGTTTTCCCTGAAACAATGATCCAGGCTGTCAAAGAAGCGGTGACGCAACTCGACTTGGAGCTACTTGAAGAAGATTAGTACCTATGTGTTTCCATAAAACCTGAGCTAATAAATATTATAATAAAGTTAACTTTAGTTTTCAACTAAATTTAACTTTCATCTTGAATCAAGATCATGCCCACAACTCAATTTTTTCTAAATTCTCTAATCTCATCTTTGATAAACACAAATTTCATCTTGATTGAACGGTTTGTAAATTGAGAGCTACTACGTTCCTGAAGTTGCCATCTAACCGTTGGATAGCACATCATGTTTTAAACAGTATTACTCTGTGAGGTCCCACTAATCACACAAGATGTGGATCTCAATATAAGTTGGACTTTTTTATTTTGTTTGTGGCCCAAGTACACATGGACTCCACAGACCCTTGATGATGCTATTGTGATCCCCCTGGAGGAGATGCATTTTGCAGTACAAGTTCCATTCTTCCTTCCCTCACCTTGCACTTGGCAAGTCTACCACACTGATGGAGTTTGACCCTCCAGCCAGTTTTGAAATAGAAGAACATAGCAACTGAGATGGGTGTGGTGGTCGTGCTCATGGACGCATTGTAGGCATGGTGGCAGACCACAGTGTTTTGGGTGCCTGAGGACATTACCACAAATTGTGGGAATCACCATCAAGCTACAATTGCACATGTAGGTGAAAATGTAGAATTGTTCCTTGTAGATAGTCAGTGTCAAGGGGCTAAAGTGTGTTTGTGACTGAGACCAAGACAAGATTCATATGTTTTTGTTTTTTAGACTAAGTGTAATTAATTAGTAAAATATTAGCAATAATCTAATAATATAGGACAAGGGAAGAATGTGAGCAAGTGAGTGGTATGATGGAGAGTAACATTGGTGTCATTAACGATGACAATACTGAGGAGGATAAACCTCTAGATGGCTACAACAATTAACATTGGAGCAAGGAGGCTCTAATTCACAGCAGTGGTTCTCCATATTTACTCCTCTTGGTGTCTTGGAGTTTTGCAACATAGTCTAAAGTTTCAAAGGGTTTCTCTTTTGACATTCATAGATTATAAGAATACTTTTTCTCTATCCTTCACTCTCTTCAGTATATGGTATGGAGTTCATTTATTTTCTCTAGTTTTGGTGGATTCTAGCTCAGCAATTTCCTCCATTTACTGCTCTATTGTTTGAAGTTTAGCAATATCTCCACAATGTCATATGTGAGGTTGTTAGAACCAATTCAAGTTTCTCGTCTATTTGAATTAGTCACATACAACTTCATAGGGCCATTTCCACAATCCACAATTAATATATGGTTGAGCTGTGTGCACTAAATATAACAACAAATTCAGTTGCACAATTACTTATGCAAACAGTAATGTTGTGATATATGGTTGTCCTTAGAGCCCAGCTTATGAAGTTTTAAAAGTGTTGACATAACATTAAGCTTGCATCAGCTTATCATCTAGAGACAGATGAATTGGTAAAATGACTCAATTGGATGTTCAAAAAACTGCTTGTGAAGTATATGAATCTGCAATCAAATTGGGATTAATGGTAGTCATTTCTATAATTTGCCTATGTGACCATATCATCATTGATAAAATAACAATTAAAGACTCTTGTCAGGGGAGAAAAAAGTATCATTTCCCATTTAAGAGAACCTTAAGTAGATGATATTTTGGAACTATACTTATATATACTTTTTAATAAGATATACTTTTACCCTTAAAATTGAATTTATAAACCAATTCAGTGTGGAAATAGAAGGAGTAAACTGTGAACTCAGGCATATCCTGGCCCCTAAATAAAGGGGTTAAGGAAATAATCTCCTCAGGTTCACATTCAGTAAAAGCGGGGGAAGAGTCGGGTGCAGATGAGTTGGTGTTTCTCTTTGTTTTTTCCCTCATTGCATGCAAGATGTCCGATTGTTGGCCAAAAGATGGTAGATCCTTGGTGTACACCCCATCCTCAGTAACTGTGGGATTGACAAAGATTGGAGCCTGTTCTATTGTCTCAGCAGGCTAGATGCCTCCTGTTTTGTGATCGTCCACGTCCTGACCCACATGCAGTGTGGCCACAGGCTGGATTATGATTGTGGTAAGTGCAGTGGGGGTCCCTTGAGTCTCCTCAAACAATGCACCAGTTGACAAAACAGTAAAAGAAGTTGCTACCATGTTAGTTTCATCATTGCACTGTTCCAGTGAAGGTGGCAAGGCAGATGCACCTAGGAGGTTTTGAACTTGTGACTGGATGGTGGAGAAGTTCAGTGTAGTTGTGGTCCAGTCCGCATGAAAGAAATCCACTATATTGCACTTGACCACTCTGATTTCTGGTAACAACTCATCTTCGATAAGCTCAGGGAAGAGAATCTTCAAGGCTTGATCAAGCTCAGAGTTGCAGGTGACAGCCACTTGAGACAAAAGTGGAAGTAGTGACCTGCCATGAGCATTGAGTAAAGTCGCCTTGTGAATACCATCAGTGATCATTGACTCGCCTTTGGACCATGTTGTCATGCAAGTGGCCGTGAGGTGCCATGGCCATCCTAGGATGATAGAGTCCTTCAAATTCCTGGATCCTAGTTGTTGAAAGTTCACAACAAGGAAATCTAGCATGGAAACCACTCCTTGCACTGAGATCTTGACATTCTAGCAGATGCCTGCAAGAACCATTGAGTGATTAGCAAATATTTTGAGGATGGTAGCTTTTTTTCCAGAAACTTCCAAGCCACTAGAGTGTGCCAAATTAAGGGAGATGATGTTGCTTTGGGAGCTAGAATCAAGTAATGCTTGTGCTATCAAGGATTCATTACCTATTTGGACACCAAGAATGCTCTGGGGTTATGAATGGTTTGGGTATGTATGTCATGCTAAGGTTCCACAAGGAGGCTTGTGGACTTGGCAAAAGCCTCCAACTGAGAAGTAAAACTGGATGTGGGTAGTGTGGTAGATACCAAAGCATGAGGTAACTTGCACATCATAAGAGACGGTGAAGTTCCAAAAATTGGCATTGGATCTTGCACACCATCAATATTTGGGGCTGGAGGGGAACCTTTCTTGCACCCTCTAGTCACAACAACCACTTGATAGCCATCCTCGGAGATGTAAACCATATTGACATGCATAGGTGTCTTCCTACAGCTTAATGAAGGGGTGTCTTTGATCATTTTCTACTCCAATTGTTGTTGATATCTGTATGATGGCCATGGAAGAGAGGTGTTGTCTACTAGAGGCTATTGCTGAATATGCTGGATAAAAGGTGGCCAAAGTTTTGGATGAAGCTTCTAACATCTCTTCATACTATGTGTTGAAACATCGCAATGCAAGCAATACTAAGAATGAGGAGGATATCTTGGTCTCTTTGCCTACTATAAGTGGTATGCTCTAAGCTCCTCAAGCAGCTTTTCTTGCATTTATTGCTACTGCTAGATGATCTCCTTATATCCTGTGAGCTCTGACAACAGCTTCTCGGTTGCCAAAGAACTCTATCATCACTGTGCAAGGCTAGAGAAGAACGGACCATGGCACCACATGACCCCTCATTTGAGGATGGAGGAAAGCATCCTCTACCATGGAAATCGCAAGCTCTTGGAAAAAATCCTGCTCCAGAATCTTTGTTGCAACAAATGCCTCACGGCACGTCTGAAACTCTCACTTAAGCGTCTTGCATTGAAAATTTTCCTTGAGGTCATAGATGAATGCAGTGATGCCATGTGCCACTGATATTAGCATTAGATAGGCATGTATAACCAGATAGAAATGGAAAGGCTATACAATATAAGTCTTCCATTTTGAAGGAAAAGATCAAGTTGGCAAAGATGTTGAAGTGCACAATTATAAGGATAAATTACATTAGTGCTGTGGCTATGGAATTTGTTGTTGTGACTAAGTTGTCAAAGGTGCTACCTACATTGTTCGAATTTGTGAAAATCCATTTTATATTTGTCTAGATTTTAAGAACAAAGGAAAGGTATATTTAGCTTACAAACATATCTATTATAGTTTTATGCAAGAACTAAACTATAGCGCATGTGATCATGGGATGAGATTTAGATATACTGTCACTGCGGATTCTTGAATCTTGGGAGATAAATGGGGATAAAATAGACACTAAAGGCTCTTTCATAAAGCAATTACCCCTTTTCCAATTGGCTTAAGAGGAGAGAAATAAAATGTGTTACATATGGTATCAGAATAAGTGGCATAGGTTGGATTCCCATTGATTGGCTACTTAAAATATAATATACTTTTGAGCAAGGTATATTTCTACCCCTAAAATTGAAGTCATATATATTAGGTATCTATGAGTATGTCTTTCATGTTGTAAGACATCAAAAGATGAAGGTATTCACCATGGGATTGCGGTATAAGTGGATGACTAACTGTTTTATATAGAATAATTAGTTTACACAATGAAAGGATTGTATATTCAATATGGAAATGGAGGTGTTAGTTCCCTTTGGCTCAGTAGGGGTTGTTAATCAATAATCAATGAGGACATTGACATTTCTAAAGGGGGGTGCATGTGATTATGGAATGAGATTTAAATATACTGTCACTATGAATCCTTAGAACTTTGGGGGATAAATAGGGATAAAATAGCCACTAAAGGCTTTCTCATTAAACAATTGCCCCTTTTCCCAGTTGGTTTAAGAGGAGAGAGATAGGGTGCACTATATGAATATAGCACATATAGTTTTTACCTTTTATCTTATAGTGATTTATAATAGAATAACCATGAAATAGAACTTAAACCCTCTTTGTGCCACATGCCATGTATTCAAGGACAATAAGAATGAAGGAATGAAGCCAAACTCCTAAGTATGGAGCCAAGGAATAAAGTGTAAGTAACTAAATTTTCCATTTTACTTTAGTCACTTAATCACATCTATAACCACTTGCCTCCATAAGTCTTATTTTGGACTTGGGGACTTGTTAGCTTCGTGAATAATATTTATGCCACTTAGCCTTTGCACTTGATGCTCCACATGTTCGATCCCATGACTGACATCCAAAGGCACCACCGACATATCAACCCATTACACTAAGACCATACCCATTCACTTTTGTCACACCAGTGATCCAAAGACTGGGCCATCCGTTCATGAGTGATCATCCTAGATTCACTCCTTAGCATCCTTAGGATGCATGCGGACATGGGGAATAGCCTTCCTTAATATCCCTTTTATAATCCCCACCAAGTCCTGTTCTGTCCATGGTTGTGTTTGCCAACAGTGCCACTGGGTCAAAGTCCATAAGCCCAACCACTAAGTCCCATTGTCCTCTGGGACTTCCCTACCATGTGACTATATCCTTGGTCACTACACCAAAGGACTGCTCCTCTTCCTTTCCAGAGTCTAGGACTTTAGGATAACATTTCAAAACACCATGGCCCTATGTGAGGTTCATGGGTACTCTCCCTACCTTCTGCCTTTGGGTGCTCTAGCCATGTAGCTAGAGCGAGGTTCTGTTGAGCCATGCCAGGTATTCAAGTAGATAGTGCCACTCACGCTTGGACTAGGAGCATTGACTATTCGATCTTCCGGGGGAATTAGAGTTAAATTTTGAACACTTCACTAAGCTACCCCACTTGTTAATCTGTATTCACTCTAGCCTTGAACTCCTCAATGGATATATCATCACCAAAAACATGGGCATAGCCTTCTTAGGTCACACTAGCCTTTCTTGGCCAAAATAGCTCTATTGGATTCTCCCTATTATACTTTTGGAACCCCTTGCAATCCCCCCCTTGGGGCATGATCACTTTGGGCTTTCACCCAATAGCCTGTATTAGTATTTGGGCTTGGACTTGGACTTGGACTTGAACTCAAACTCGGATTCGGACTTGATCTCGGTCTCGAACTTGGTCTCAGCCTTGGTCGCGGTCTCAGTCTCAATTCCATCTCAAGTCCATCTCGAACTTCATCTCAAGTCCATCTCAAACTCATCTCAAGTCCATCTCGGACTCCATCTCAGACTCCATCTCAAGTCCATTTCAGACTCCTTTTCAAACTTCATCTTGGGTCCATCTGGGACTCTATCTGGGACTCCATCTCGCGTCCATCTCAGACTCCATCTTAGGTCCATCTTAGACTCCATCTTAGGTCCATCTTGGACTCCATCTCAGACTCCATTTCGGTGTAAGGAACCAACTCCCTGAGGTGTTGAAGGCTAAAGGATCCCTGAAAGCATGACCAAAATGATAAAGAGTTTATTGGATGAGACCGAGTCCAAGATCGAGTTCGAGACCGACTCAAAGACCGAGTTCAAGACCGAGTCCGAGATTGAGTTCGAGACCAACTCCAAGACCGAGTTCGAGACCGACGGAGTTCGAGACCGAGTCCAAGATCCAAGATCAGGTCTGAGATTGAGTCCGGGATCGAGTTTGAGACCAAGTCTGAGGTCAAGTCCGAAGTCGAGTCCGAGACCGAGTTCAAATACTAATATAGGTCATGGGGTGAAAGCCTAAAGCGTGTGTCTCCTGGGGTCCTGGGGGGGGGGGGGGGGGGGGGGCTGTAGGGGGTTCCAAAAGTATAGTAGGGATAGTGAGGTCTAGGAATCAGTTTTGAAAGAACTCTTCAGTGGTGTTTCCAAATAGGAGTCTAGTGGTGAGGTTCGGTCGTCCAAGGTTCGATTAAACATTTTAGAAGGAAAATTAGCTCAAACCAATGCCCTGTTGGAGACTCTCATACGCAAGCTAAAGCGTGACAAAAAGTGGAAGAAAAAGTGAAAAACTGTAGATGCTGGCAATACAGAAGGCGTGGACCCTTCAGCGGGGACTGAGGCAGAACCGAACAATGTTGAACAAACCGAAGTGGAATCAGTCCCTCAAGCAGTTCCCAAGTACAAACCAAAGCCCCCACCGGTCTTCAAGGGAGTGAATGACTATAAGGTGGTAGAAGATTGGTTTTACGATATGAAGGATTATTTCTGAGCGTTGCGGTTATCGAGCTCGGAGAAGGTCCCATGTGCAAAACCATACTTGGTAGATAATGCCAAACCTTGGTGGAGAACAACAGAGGCTAACTAAGGACCGGTGGCCACTTGGGAAATGATGAAGATGAGGATCCACACGACATACGTTCCTTCGAATGCTACTTTGCACCTAAGGGATAAGCTGAGTAAGCTGAAGCAGACCGAAACCATTCAAGAGTATATGAATGGATTTATGGCAAAGATGATATTTATCATGGATACTGGTGATATGGATGCATTCCATACTTTTATATCAGGTTTGCAAACCTGGGCTTGAGGTGAGGTGATGTGTTGGAACTTGACCAACTACAAAGAAGCGTTGGATGCAGCTATCAAGGTGCATTTCAATGATAACCTGCGAAAAGGGAACACGATGGGGTTGGGGTCCATGTTTAGCAAAAGGGCCAAACCAAGGGGGATATATGCCAAAGGGAAATTCAAGAAGAGTTTCTTTAAGAATGAGTCCTCGGGGTTCCGGAAAGGCAGATCCAATGGCCAACGAGCAAGTATATGGGGGAGTCAAGCAAAAAGGGACAAACCCATGGATAAAAAGGTCAAGTTTACTAGTAGTATAGGAAACAATATATACTTTAACTGCAGTGAAGCAAGACACTTTTCGAGGGAATGTCCATACCCGAAGAAGGCTAGAGCCAATATGGCCATTAAATCTTGTTGATGAAGTGTGCTCCTCAATCTATAACAAGTTCTCAAGGTAGACCATGCCTTGTGATGATATTTTTGTAGGTGAATTTTGCTATGTTTTCACTATTGTAGCCTTTATTGGTTAAGTTTCAACCCATATCTTAATGTAGTCAGTAATTATGAGAATGTATTTGTTTTGCTTGGAACTTGTTGTAAATGGTCCTACAAAGTCAAATCCCCATTGTTAAAATGGTCATAGGATGAAGTTCTTGATTCTACTTTTTTGGCACATACTTAGTTCTTTTACAAATGTCACATTTTTGGCAAACTTTTGCTAAATAATTCCAGAGTGTTACCACAAAAGTTTAGCTTGTAAAATCTTTCGAGCTGTGATTTCTTTTGCAAAGTGTTCTTTTGCTTGTTTGCAGTGAGCTTCTTGAAATAAATTTTGAGTTTCTTCAAGTTGTACATGTCTTCATTATATATTATCTCATCCTTTCTTATATAGTCTTCTCCCATGATTGAATATGGTTTTGTCCTCAAAATGAATTGTTTGCATTAGTCAGAAGTAGTGTACTTGCTTAATATCTTTGTTGTTGTCAAGTAGTGGTAGATATTATATATCCAATTTGGTGAAGTATGGACTTGCAAGATGTTGAAGTCAAAGAAGTTATCCATATTGTACTTTTATTGCCCGTCTGTCATAATATGGCTAAAGTGGTCAGCTTGTTTGTGTTGTTTGCTGGACTTGTAGATGATCTCGAAATTATATTCTTGAAGGAGTAAGAACCATCAGGTAATTTTGCTAGTGAGGATGGTTTTGTTGAAAAGGTGTAAAAATGCTTTATGGTTGATAATAATCTTTATTTTGTTGCCAATGAGGTAATGTCAAAACTTTTGAAGTGCATAAATCATTTCGAGAGCTTCTTTTTTTTTGTGGTGGTGTAATTCATCTCAACTAAATTGAATATTTGACTAGCATATTAGATTGGTTGATTTTTATGGTCTTCTTGTTGTTGTGAAAGAATCGCTTTGATTGTGTAGTCGAAGGCATTAACTTGAATGTTGAAGTCTTTGCTCTAGTTTGGTTAAACAAGTATTGGAGCTCTTGTTAATGAATTCTTGAGTGTGCTGAAAGCTTCTTGACATTCTTGAGTCCATTTATATACTTGATTCTTCTTTAGGAGTTCACTGAGTGGTTTGGCGATTAAGTAAGGTTTTTTCTGCTTGTACTTGCATTCTTGCCTTGCCTACAAAACAGTGATAACAAAGATAAGAACATAGGAGAATAGAAGAAGAGGAAGAAAAATGAGAAGGGAATTCAGCCTTAAACCCCAAAGGTGTGAGTAAAGATAAGCATATGTCACTCTCTCAACTTTACTTTGCACAAAAAGTCATAAACAAGAGAAAAGATAATTAATTTAACGCAAATGCATACAATAATGAGTGAAGGTTTTTTTCTAACACGTCTAAGTGCTATATATATATTACATGATTTTATAATCATTCTTAACTGTTTGTCACCTAGGTCGAGTTTTTCTTCTTTGGATGCTTAAGTTTAGACGTAACTCCATTTTGCCTAAGCTTTCTTCTTTTGCTTTGTTTAGGATGATACACAAGATAAAACATTTACCTTTTCATCACTCCCTCATAACAAAGTTATTGCCTATCCTCAAGCAGTCAGATTCTCCAAATCTGGCTCCAAGTTGCTAAGCTTACAAGTTTTCATTTTAATTGTTAAGACGGAGCAAAACTTATACTTAAAGATTATGCAAGTGATGGATGAGGGGTAGAAAAACCTTGAACTACGACAAATTGAGTAGTGCATTTTGAACTTGAAGAAGTCAAAGGTGAAGAAGCTACTTGTGATTGTGGATATTTGACATGATAAAGATTGGTTATATTGCATTACAGAGATATGCTTGTGATGGTAGTAAGTTAGTCCCTTTTATCTTTGTTATTCCACTTCAAAATCTTTGTCCTTGCAGGAAATGGTAAAGCATTTGAAGAATTGATCTATAACATCGCAAAAAGCAAATTCTCCTTCAACGAATAAACCTTTTGCTTGGAGCAACTCAACACTTGGTATCGTAATAAGGATAAAAGGCTGGAGATCAAGCTTGAGAATGTTATAAAGGAGAAACTTTATATCACTTAGAGTATTGCGGTTGTTGAGGAGCTACTTCAAGCATGGGATATAAAATTCCTTACCAATGCCTACACTAGCATAACACTTTTAGAATATGTCCAAGCTTCCCTTTAAGAGCTTGGGATGGATGGCTTTCTAATGGCAGCTCAAGCTCTATGGATTTCAAGAATCAACTATGCCAACCATTTTTCTCATGTTGCATGGCATATAGGTATATTGCAAAAAATTGACTTGCTTATTTAATCATGGCTTTTTTATAGGTATTTAAATCATTGTCCAAGTGCTCTAGTGTATATAGCAAGTGTTTTTCTCAAGCTTTTAACTGATGGGAAGAAGTTTAGCATATATGAGCTAGAGTTCCATTGTCCCATTATGTGGGAACGAGAATTTTGTCCATGCTACTTGGAGTTGTAGAGACAAATGCCATTGTCACCTTTTGAGCTCGATCTCTATCTTGAGTGTCATCCAAGTTTGACGAGTAAAACTTTCTAGCAGTAACTTATGTTTCTACTTTATTATAAAAGCATTTTTGGAGGGAGTGGAAATGCTTTAGGACAAGAAGGAAATTCATATTGAGCAAACAAAAGAGGAATAAGTGGAGAAGCTAGCTGAAAACTCTCCTGCCCCATCTCATCCTATTGCAGTTGCTCATTCCCTAGATTCTACTGTCACTGCTCATCCAGCCTCAGCTACTCGAAATGTACGAAGGTAACTCTATAACAAGGACATCCAAGAGAGTAAGAACTTGATTTCTAATGACCTTGCTTATTGTAATTTAGTTGTAGATGTCAAAGAAACTAACCAGCACTATATGCTGACATACAAATGCATTCTTTCCATCCCTCCCCACTACTATAGAGGATGACTTCCAAGATTTGTCTTCATTGGCATCACACAAATAGGTATGAAAAAAAACATGTATTAACTTTAATATTTCTTAGTTTTGAACACTATTCAAGTTTGCCCTCTTTCTCCTACAAAGCTCTATTTCGTTAAAGTGGGAATTGTCATTATCCCATTTGTAAAATAAGGTTTCCAAACCTTTATATAGTATATAAATATAACAAAATTCAACTGCATTGAGGCACATGCCATTTTATTTTAAACAAGGAAATGTCTACTCAATCACTTCTCCTCCCCCTGCCACTGCTTCACCTCTCTCTTCTCCTTGTCATCGTCGTCCAATTTCTTTCCATCCTTTTAATATTGGCTCAGTTGCTCCGAGTTTAGGTGGAGCCCAAGTCCCCATTCAATCTTTACTTTCCCCTTATTAATAAAACAACTTCGTAGACTTCCAATAACATGCTGTAACACTTCTAGTATAATGCAAATCCTCTCAAAGAATTGTCTTTTAATATTAATACAATGGCATGGAACCCCATGCCATAATAAGTTACATTTTTAAATAAATACATGCCATCTCAGACTGTTATTTTTTGCCTCCAACGCCTATACAATAATCTTGGAATTTCATCACTCTCCACACTATCAGGATTTAAACCCAATAGTAATGCCATCTCTTCTCTAATACGTCCACGCTCATGTTCAGTGGTCGAAGAACCCATCCGGTTGAGCAGATTATGGAGATGCGGATAGTGCTTGGCTAGACAATATACATGCCATAAATGATGACTGGTGTCTGTCCGATCAAATGGCTTCTGATATACCGTTCCATCTGCCATTTGGTTGATTTCTGCAGCCACCTCCTGGACTGGCCGGTTCTCTATCACCATCGCTTCAAGCCGTTTTGCAAGGTCCCCCAGAACATACGGTTTCTTCTCCCTAGTTTCCATACTGCAAGAGATGGGGTGCACTGCATATGTGTGCGTGTTCACTGCAGTTTTAATCGGCGAGTCATCGATGATGAGGATTTCACTTGACCTAGCAGTCCGATTCATCACTACAGCCTCTGCCTTGACGAAGATGGGCTTGCTACCCCTCACATGGACCATAGTCAAGCAATCCTCCTGCGTTAGGAGAAAGTCAAATGGTAATATTACTCGCGTCTGATCGTGCATCATCTGTAGCAACGTTAATGCATTGTGGCGCATCATGGATGTCCAAACTCCCAATTGCAAATTGAACCCTGCCCTCTGTTTTAAGTGTCGCATGGTCATTATTAGATCCCGCAGTTTCTCCCGTGTGATTAATGTGAATCTGTCTCTTTTGACCAACTTGCGACCGCAGGCTTTGGAGGGTGCAGTGACATTCGAGGACGAGCCACGCTCATGGGAGAAAAGGACACCGTTCAGATCAAAAACGATACAGTACTTTCGCCGTGACTCTGAAATGAAATGCGTCAGCATAAAAAATGGTATAAGTCAATTTTACCATCTACAATATTAGCGAATGGTGCTCCCGATGGTCGTTCAGAGGGTTTTGGTCGAGGAAACGTGAAGGGCGGAAATACTCTCCTCTGCAATGTGGGGTCAATCGCATCCGATGGCGTGTGGGCACATGCCATTTCAGCTGTAGACTCTGGTACAACTGGCTCAACAGTGGCATGGGGTGGTTCCGATGGCATGTGATCACACACCATTTCAGCTGGTGCCTCCGTTGGCAAAGTGGACATGACCGAACAGGCAGCAGGGGCGGTGTAGGGAGGTTCCAACGGCGCGTAGTCAGACGATTGGGCACACGTTGGAAATGAGGATACGACCGGCTCGGCGGCTGGGGCGGCCTCATGCGGGTCCAATGGCGCCTGGTCACCGTCAGTTGGATACGTGGACAAGATTGACTCAGTGGTATGGGCAGCATCAAGTGGAGCGTGGTCAGCTTGCTTGGCGTTGATATGGATAGTAGCCTCCACCAGCTCTGATGACTCTTGCAGGCAAGTAGAGTCCACTGGCGGATCCATATGCATGTCCAAATATCTCCCTTCGATTGAGATGGTATCCTCCCGTGCTACTAAAAACAAACTCATTAGCACATTGAATCGACTATACTGTATTTACCATCAACTGCTATTGAGGAACTAGGACCGATATCACTTGGGCGCACTGCTGATTCTGAAGGATTGGACATACGTTTCGACCCTTGCTTGGCACTATCCTTCCTCGACACTAAAGGCTAAAGTTTGTATCTTAATTCAACTGAATAATCTCTACTTACCATTTCTTCTGCGACCTACATGGACAATGTTAGAAATGGTAAAAGGTTAGGAATGGATGTACTATTATTTACCTGATGGTTTGTCTTGTATGACCTTCCTCCGCTGCTCTTTGGCCACCTCAGGCTGGCCATCGTCGTCATCATCGTCATCGTCGTTATTGTGATCGTCACCATTGTGAGGACCATCCAAGTCCTCTTCGTCCTCCTCTTCTTCATCCTCCTCTTCTTCGTCCTCCTCTTCTTTGTCCTCCTCTTCGTCCTTCTGCTCTTCCTGCTCATTATCTTTCTCTGGCTCCTCATCCCCCTCTTGCATTTCTTCCATAGGCTGCTCAGGCTGGATTGCTTGTTTTTCCAGGACCATCTTGGAAAAATCATCTGGCCGAGTCTCCATCTCAAAATACAAGACATCCATAGCCTGTTTTAGTGCGTGACCTAGGACCGTATCCTCACCCGACTGTCTTAACATGGTTTCTGCACGTTCTTGCACCCTTCGAAGACGACGAGATGAGAAAAACGTGGCCCTGACTTGAAAAGCATCCCTCATCTATTGTACCTCTCCATTGAGATTGGGGAAGGGGAGTCCGCCATAGGAATCTGAGTCAGGAGGTGGTGACTAGCTGCTTTCACTCAGCCCTTGATCTGCAATGAATGGCATGAGCACACACGCCATAACCGCGAGGCATTACCTATCATCTTTTCGTTGCCCTTCTTCCTTTTCGAATCAAACGCCTCTGATCCCGACGACTGTCCAACGTGCTTTCGCTTTTTATGACCACTGTCAATTTGAGCTTGGCTGGTGCTTGCCTGTTTTGCCTTTGAAGAAGTGTCTCCTGCAAGGAATGGCATGAGACCACACGCCATTGCCAATATAATTTGTACCTCCTTTTCTCCTATTGCTTGTCTGTTTGTCCTTCTTCGACGTGCCACCAGTGCGCTTTTCAGTCCTCGTGTCTGAATAACACAACGATCTATAATCAAAATGGCGTGAGGCCTCACGTGACCTTACCTTGTGCAGGTTGTGAGCTCGGCCCAACATGGGTATCTTCAATAGTAGCTGTTAATGCTGTTTCAGCATCTAGGGGTGGCCACGCTCCTGCATACAGAGCTTGTGAGATAACATTTAACCTTAAAGTGCGTACTCACCAGGTTCGTAGAGAAGATACTGTTTTTCTTTGGCAACTGTAATTATATGCTCCATTGAAGTCACCTCTTTAATGGAGTTTGTCACCGCAACACACGGGACACCCTTGAGTAGTGCGGCTCGAAAGAATAGTCCGCCGTAGTTATACTCGACAACGCATTTGCCCTTGGAGTCGGAAGCAGGTGACCCACCCGCTATTGCTTTGAAGACCCAGCTGAGCATTTCCCATGCTGCACCAGGAGCTTTCTTTGGATTCGAAAGCTCCATAGCCGTCTTCAGTTCCTCAGGCACGGGTAAATTGACCTCCCTCAGATCAATTCGATCGGCTTTGTTGAACGAAGCTGGGAAGTCACTCCAGTCCCACTCTGCTGCAGGACCAATAACAAGGGCGAGTGTGAAGATGCGGACATTCGTCGGTATCTTCTTCTTAGCCATTATCCCATGGATCTCCCGCATCTCCTTGCCTTTCAACCGAGCCTTCACCTCGTTCAAGGCCTTCCAGAACTTGTGATAGGATTTGGAGTCATAGATCCTATAGTGGACTGAAGATTCCACCTCCGCAAGTCCCACCATTAAGTCAATGATGGAGCTGACTTCGTCTGCATGAGTGATCTCCTCGTTTGTGAAGTCCATCACACAAAAGATGTTCTTGACCTGCTCATCTCCGCGGGAAACGATGCTCCTCCACCTTTGATCCTCATCCGAATTCACATATACCCGGTAAGGTTCTCGATAGGCCTCTGCTGCGGGGTCGAGCTGTTTCTGAAGCCGGCGGTCGACATCCCTCTTAATGAAATTTGGATACTGATCCAACTTCTCAGCTTTACTTTTCGTGGCATCCCGCAGCAGATCGATGAACTTGGGGGCCCCCTTCACGTACTCGTCGATGTCTTCATTTGACAAGTCCAGCTCTTCCATCATCTCTTGCGTGGTGTCGATGCTCACCCTCGCCACGGCCACTTGCTCGAAGATCCAATCCTTCAATAGCGCACGAGCTCTCAGAGTCGTGCACAAGTCCTCGTATGTCACAATATGGCCGGGAGTCATTTTGGTCTTGTTGAAGACTACCTCACCACGTAGAAGAGCATTAGCCACTGTCAGAAGGTCGTCGTCGTCTAGAGACCGCGAGAAACGCAAGGCGTTAAGCTTCAAATCATTGGGCTTCCGGCCGTCCTCCACACCCATTGAGTTTAGCAACTCCCCGTCATGGTACCTCCTTAGCACATCTACCCATTTGTCAAAAACAACTTTTGTCGCGAGTAGAATGTTATGGATGCTGAGTGTGTCATTGACCCCCAGTGTTTTCGAGAGAAGACTCGAGAATTCCTGCAATGGAAATGGCGTGAGGCCACATGCTATGCCACATGCAACGAGGCTTACCTGCCAGGCGCTAGTTGCTAGTGCACGTCCTTGTCCTGGTTTTTGTGGCTTTTTCAGTTGAACCCAGAGCTTCCGTGTTCGTGCCAATGTCTCGTGCAGACCCGATTTGTAGCACGTTTCTTGCTTGACATTCTGTGCGTGGGAGATGTATATGATAGATCGGAGGGGCGAGTTGCCTTTTATCAGGCGGACAACTCTTGTCTTGAAGACTTTCTTCACCTCCTCGCCCACCATAATATCCACAACTATCTGTTGCATCGCCAAGCTAGAATGCTGCCCGGAGACGGCATAGAACCGGATGTTCTGATCGTCCAACACCTTCCTATTGATCAAGTCTGGAAACCTCGTCTCACCCTTCATTGTTCGGTAGTAGGGGATCACGTCTGCGATGTCGGGTGTTACTGGACTTGCCAGCATCTTCTGCTTCAGTTTCTCCACCCACTCATCAGATACTAGCCTGTGGTTGTATTTGCTTTGGATCTCGATACGGCTCACGTCGATTGTATATACTTTGTTGGAATAGTAACAAGTACTATTATCTGCAACGATTTTTGCTGCCTCTTCTTGCTCTTTCTGCTCTTTGCGGCTCTTCTTTTTGGTGGGTGTAGTGTTCGAACCCGAGGCAATGGCATCACCGAGTAGCTTCTTTTTTGGAGCAGCAGAGTCGGACGTCGGCTTGAGCTTGACCACCCTTTTCTGCTTCGGGGTAGTTTCCAGATCGACCCCCTTCCCCTTCGCTTCGCAAACTGGAGGCACTCTCAACGGCTCAATGTTGGAATATAGTTTTTGAACATCGCCGTAGGTGAGGTCCGTGGATTCCATGTGATCTTCATAGACCCGCAGCGTCTTTGAAATTATGGGCCTCCTGGACAACTTCTCCCTAGCTCCCTCTAGGAATTCCTCATAGCCGCTGCCCCCCTCCGGGAAGCCACTAGGATGTGCAAGGTGGATCTTGAAGGCGGACGCTGTCTCTACCACAAGTGCCAGTCCATATTCTTGCATGGAACTGCATGGAGTGTCTGTCACTTGGATGAGGATCCCCATGCATTCTTTTCTCCCACCATCTGTGTTGTACAGCATCAGATCCTCGCCTTCCATCCCAAAAGTCCAACTGGTGAGCTCCTCCCCCTTCTCTGCATCCACATTGACAGTGGCTGGAAGAAGAACGCAATTCCTCGCCTGTTCAGAAATGCACAACAATTAGAGCTGACAGATGAAAAGCTAGCAACTGGAAATAACGTGAGGCCACACGCCATTCACCACTGCATCAGATGTCTTGAGGCTGCATCCTAAGATGGCGTGAGGCTACACGCCATCTGTAACCGGACTGCACTCGAGAGCCCAATCGGTGCATGCCAATGTTGCTACTGAATGGCATGTGGCCTCATGCCATTTTCTACTTCGTCAAAAAGACTTACCATTTGAAGCCGAATGGAGGCCGTGACAATCGAGGCCGGACTCGCTGGCGAATGTGCACTGTGTGTGCAGCGGATCGTAGCAGCAAGGCTACTCTGCCACTTACAGTTGGAGAGTGGCGCTGAAATCTCCCGGGACGCCAAGTGGGCTGCGTGTGGGTGGCGGAGTGGGCGGCGGAGTTGGCGGCGAAGTTACAAACTGGGTGTGTCTTGAAGTGGACGCTGATGCACACGAGCGCGATGCGAGCGCGAGTGTGATGCAAGCGCGAGTGGACGCCGATGCACACGAGAAACCTGTAGAGAAGTGAGCGTGATCGCGAGTGGGAGCACGATGCGAGCGGGAGCGCGAGTGTGCGAGCGCGAGTACAAAGCAAAATGCAAAACCTAACCTCACACGCGCGAAATGTCACAACGGTTGGTAATCCCGCCACGTCATCATTCCTCGGACTTGGGCGCCACCATTAATTTCTGGATTGCCGTGCGCATGCAAGCACGCAAAATCCAAAAGAAATCCGCAACGTCATCATTCCTCGGACTGCATGCACGCGAAATCCAAAAGAAAGATCATGATTGGGATATCATTTAATACCCTCGCTATATTTATACCATGCATGATTGGATATTCCAAAGCATCTTGTATTTCCAAAAATGGCAGATGTTCAGCTAAATAAAGAAATTCTATCTGTTTCTATTTTTCTCTCAAATCAATATTATAGCGTGTGGGCTCATGCAATTTTGAACCAAAGAAACCCAAAAAACGTTGGACCCAAAATATTTTGAAAAAACCCAAAAAACCCTAAACATTTTAAACCCAAAAATCCAGGCGTCCTGTGGCGTTATTCCTTCAATGGCGTGTGGGCGCATGCCATTTTCAGGGCCAAATGCTGAATGGAGAAAAATTCCCTTTCAGTGCAAATGCTGCAAGAGGCAGATGCCGAGCACAAAGGACTGTAACTACCTCACATGACACAGATAAACTTTTCTCTATTTGGCAAAGATAAACTTTATAGCGTGTGGGCTCATGCAATTTTGAACCCAAGAAATGCACCAAAAAATTCTCGGCGTCATCTGGCATTATCTCTTGAATGGCGTGGGGCCGCATGCCATTTTCAGGGGCACATAGGAGTATATTCCTAGGATATTCTGACACGCGCGAGATTTTTTTGAGTTTTCAGGAGATCCAACCGTTAGATCGCAACTAGATTTTACAGAATGGTATACAATGTCTTTCTTGATGACCCTGCAAAGAAGCATCTCGATCGGACACCACATGAGACCACACGAGCCTTACAATGTTTCAGGGGCATTTGCCATAGATCCGACCGTTATTTTGCTCCAAGATTTTACAGTTTGGTGTGCATTGACCTTTCCATCGACACTGCAAAGGGATATCACAATCAGATGCGGGATCACAAGAAACTAACTTCACTAACTCTGGTTTCACCAAGATCTACGTAAGGAGTTATGAAATGAAAGGACCCTCTCTATTGAAATGTGTTTATGGTCCTAGGGGCATTGTGACATATCAAAGGATTTTGCATCAAGTTCTGTATTTGCATGTTTATCAAGCTATTGAATTGCTAAACCCTAAACCCTAAACCCTAAACCCTAAACATGTGGCAAATGCTGCGTGAAGAAAGATGCCCTTTCTGGGCAAATGCTGTAAGAGGCAGATGCCGAGCAGATGTATCTCAGGCTAGCGAAGGGGACAAACGAAAGCTAGCTATAAACATGACGGGATGCAAATAGATTACTAGGCTGGTCCTGCAAAAATCAAAAACCATAATTGAAAACATTGAAAATGCAAAAAGAAAGGTTTATAATATTTTTGAATTTTAGACAACCAAAGGAATGTAAGTAGGGCATGTGTTTGTAAGTTTAAAAATGCCTCAACCACTTAAATTCCCAAGTAAATAAAGCTGTTTCTATTTTTGGTACAGGTAAACTTTATAGCGTGTGGGCTCATGCAATTTTGAACCCAAAAATGCACCAAAAAATGCTCGACTAGCATTATTCTTTGAATGGCGTGTGGCCTTATGTCGAGCATTATTCTTTGAATGGCGTGTGGCCTTATATTGCCATAAATGGACGTACACACACAGCATAATTATTCCTTTACACGGCGAATAATCTTGGCGCGGATCGCTGACATGGCATGGCAAAGTTCGAATCACTGACATGGCACAGCTGGATTGAGGCAAGGACATGATGTGACAAAGTTCAACCTCCGACAGCAAAGTCTAGAAGCTACTCAGTTTGAAATTTGTCAGAGGAATCATAAGATCTGGTTTGTCAGAGGATTTGATGTGACGTTCAAGCGTGTGTTATTTTTGAATTCTCGAACTCATTCCTAGGTCTATCATTTTTGTGCGCCGTGTTCTTGGTTCCGCTGAGCACAGTGAGCGCTGCTTGTGTAAGCAGCGTTGTGGGCTGTGGTTTATGCGTCTACGAGCGGTTGCGGCATTGTGAGCGCCATTGCGAGCGGCAGTTTATGCGAGTGGCAGTTTGTGCGAGCGGCGCTACGAGCAGTTGCGGTGTTGCGAGCGGCGCTACGAGTAGTTGCGGTGTTGCGAGCGGCACTGTCTTTGGTGTGGCTACCGCTTCCTCTTGATATTCAGCACTTGTGCTTCCTGGTATGTTCACCATGGAATGGCTTAGGACCACATTTAGAAATGGCATGAGGCCACATGCCATCTTGGGCCCTTGCAATTTCATGGCTAGCGTATTGTCATGTATGTTTTTACTTGCCTGCAGCTGTGTGTATATCAAGATGGCATGAGGCCTCATGCCAATTTTGTGAATGCGAAATTTCACGTGGGTGTCAATAGCATGTTTGAATAATGGCATGTGGCCTCATGCTATTGAGGTTGTTTGGTATGTTATGATTTAGGCCATTCTCCAATCATTTTTTGTATGGTCTTAACTTCTTTTCTGCACTTTCAGAATGGCCTTCAGGGTTGGGGAAAAGGTTTACATTTTGAATGGTGGGAAGAGAGTTGCAAAAGGGACCCTTGTGTCTATGGATCGGAACTTTGTTATACACTGTCAAAGGCTTGGGGAAGGCAATGCTGCTGTATCAGTAGAGACTGTCTTCGATGGGAATGTGGTCGCTATTGAACGAGGAGAGATGGTCGTCGGGGTAAATGTTGTTGTTGCCTTGAAAAATCTTCAGAAGAAAGCAGATGTTGGGGACAGCGCAAGTGCGACGCATGTTCCCTCCATGGATCTTAAGAACCGTGCTACATGGATTCAGGCGAAGGTGTTTCTAAACAACCCCGAGGGGGAGGTGGTAGCTGAGGGCTTAGCCACAGTTGTCGATCCAAGAGATGCGGTTGCTAATCAAGAATTGGGCTGGGATGATATTAGAGTTGCGATTTTAGAGGTTGTTGACACAGAAGAAAACAGTCTGACTATTGGAAGCATTGTGCGGTGGAAATTGAGGCACTTAGTGTTTGAGAATGTGAAGGATTCACAATCAAACACCACTACAATTAATGACAGAACATCTCTTCATGGGAAAAGAAAGTACACCTTCCTAAAGCGCAGCCAAAGGGATCTGAGCAACGAACCGAAAAGGCAGAAAATGGCGATGGAGGTTCAAATGGTCTCGACAGTTGCTTGTTGCAAGAGGAGGTGCTGTCAACATGCTATTGAAGAGGAGAGAGCAAGATACAAGACATTGTCTTGGAAGGCAGCTCGCAATTTTGTGTATGAGGCATTACGGTCATCTGTTGATGCTTCAGAACATCAGGTGGGGGGCATGGTCTTCCAGAGGGGTTTGGTCTGCATGAAGGCATGGAGAATCATTTATGGAGTCCCTCGAACCACATTCTACAGAATCAAAACTGAGTTCGAGGAACAAAGGGTTCAATAGGCAGTCCATGGGAACGACGGTACTCACAAAACCAGGGGTCATGTTGTATATGGAGAGGCAATCTTCAAGAGGTTTGTCGAGACATGTAGCGAGCAGCAACCACATAAAACCCGGCTCTTGGAAGATGGAACACGAGACACCCAACGAGTTCTCCCTTCCATGTATACCAAGGGGGCCATATTGGAAGATGTGAATCGGGAACTCCAGAGTAATGGCTACAGGAAGCTGAGCCAATCTAGATTTAGTAGATTGTGGAGCAACAGGTTCAGGGATGTGAGTATAGGAAAGTACTCCAGCTTTTCAAAGTGTGACGAGTGCACTGCTATCAAAATGGCTTTGTCGAAGAATTCTTGCAGCGCTCAAGAGCGAGAGACGTTGGTTAGAAGGCGGCTCGACCACAACATCGAGCAGAGAAGCTGCAGGACTGCATATTATCATAACAGGATTCTCTCCATAGAGAGACCTGACTCTTACCTCTGCATCATCCACGACAAAATGGACCAGAAAAAGACGTGCTTACCTCGACTCAATCCTGCCCCCAAGGCAATCTCTTCATCCATGCAGCTGCCTGTGTCTCTGTTTGGCATAATCGCTCATGGGCATGGTGCCCAGAACTATGGGAACTTCTTTGTACCTCTATGGGGTGGCGGGGGTGCAAACATGATGATTGCATCCCTAGCAAAACACTTAAGGTCTCTGCAAAGTGCGCAGACTGAGCTGAACGGCCAACCCTTGCATAAGGCCCTTGTCGATCGAACCCCATACAGGGTTCAGCTGGAGGAGGAGCAAAGGCTTGCAGTATCGCGTGGGGCCCCATGCCATCCCAGTGAATATGTTGGCCATCAGATTGTAGGGTTATCACGTGAGGCCTCATGCCATTCCGACGAGGCTGGTCGCCCGGTGAATGCACAGCCTCATCCAAACGAAGCAGAATCTCAAGGAAGTTCTTGCGGCCGATGTGGCCTTCCACCCCATCTTCTGCTCCAAACAGACAATGCTGGCAGTGAGAACAAAAACATGTACGTCTTCGCGTACTTGGCGATGCTTGTTGCCAAAGGCATATTTGAAACGGTTACACTTGGCTTTCTCATGGTTGGGCACACTCATGAAGACGTCGATGCCATGTTCAGTCACCTGGCAGAGTCCCTCCGGCGATCCAATGTCCTCACCCTCCCACAACTCTACGATGAATTCCAAAATTGCATCAAAGGCACTGTTGAAGCTGCACTTCTGACAGAGGTTCCAGACTTTAAGGGGTTTGTAAGAGGCTACATCAGGGATGGATCCAAAACGCTGATTGGCCACTCCAAGCCTCTTCAGTTTCATTTCAGCATGTGTGACGGTGCTCCAGTGATGAGGTACAAGATGAGAGAATGGGACACAGTGTGGCTGCCAGTGGACGGCATTGAACTCTTCAAGAGAGATCCCATAACTGGGGAACCTATGATTCCTCAGGGTTCCCCACGGCCGATGCACCCGGATGGACTCAAAGACCAGGAAAGTATAGTGGCCGGGATTAGACAGCATATTGCCTTCTGGAAGAGGGGGTTGGTGTTTGGTGGAGAATCCTATTTTCAGAGGTGCAAGCCTTTGCTCGAATACTGGGAGAAGATTATATCTGCTATCCAAAATGGGCCGGTTATATATGAAGAATTGGAAGAGTCCTTTTGGCCAGAACCCAGAGCACCAGATAGTAGCGGAACAATGTCCTCTGGAAATGCAGTGACAGATAACGATGTTGAGGATCACTATTGTGGGCCGAGGAACAAGAAGCCGGATTCAGCATTCAATCCAGTACAGGTCTGCAAAGGAATGGTCGTGCTTGTCAGACCCAGTAATAAAAAACAAATGATATGGGTGGGGCGCTGCATCACTGATGCAGAGGAGGACGCGGAAACTAACTCCTTCAATGTAACTGTGGAGTGGTTCAAGCCAAGTTCCGGATATACGAACGATTGCCTAGAAAAGAGATGGGTGCTGAATCCAAGGGATCCCAGCATGAGCATATCGGTGGATAATGTTGTGCATGGTTGGATGCGGAAGCAGAGTGCCACCATCACCTTGCCAGACCATGCAAGAGATGCAGCAAGAGCATTCATAACCCGGGTTCAAGGTGAGATTCATTAATATTCCTTTACTAAGTTTCTAATGTATTTTATTTCAAGGTGAACAATCCGAATCTGAATCAGAGGAGGCGTGATGGCATGTGGCCTTACGCCATTCCTAGGTGAGATGATACAAATAACAAGTATAAATTCTTAGTTGTTCTAGCAAATCTTACTTAAAGTTCAAGGTGAACAAACCGAATATGAATTCATCGGATTGTTATAACAAATTGCGAGGTGATGGCATGAGGCGATACGCCATTTGAGAGTGGTAGCCATTCCTATATGAGGTGAGTGAAGTATTTATTAGAAATACCTCATTCAATTGTGCACTTCTAAGTCTTGGTCCACTTAGTACTGTTTGCATGTTTTTATTTTAATTCTTTCTCTAAAATGTTATTTAGCATGTGGCTTCATGCCATTGCTCTCCACAATCATGCATTGAATTTCTATCCTTGCATAATACTTCTCCATATATATAGCATGTGCGCACATGTGATATGGTTCATTAGGCCTGATATAGTGTGTGAGGTAAAACAAAGATGATGTGACATATGCATTTACCAATCACACGTGCATAAATCTAATAATATGGCGTGTGGCCCATATTAATGGCACATAAACCCATATTGTGGGCTTACGTGCTTTATGTACCATCATTCCCTTGCAGCGTGTGTGTTGGTTTCCTTTTATAACACAACGAACTCCATATTTTAGGGTGAAGAGCGTTCTCATGGCAAGCACAAAATCTGTAAGTGAGGCAGAAAAGGAGACGGAGAAGGAGATAGGTGAAGATGTAGAATATATAAGTCTTCCAAACTCCCCGTACTATACTCCAGGTGATCATTTTTCTGAACAAACGGCAACATTAACAACTATTGAGAACGCCCCAGTAACGTCAGAGACAACAATCCAAAGCAAAACAACTGACCCGGAGAAGGATGATAGTACCGCTGAGAGTACCAAAAAGGAGGTGTCCACTAGCGCTTAGGCTTATAATGGCGTGTGCCCTCATGCCATTTACTTGATCACCAAATACCTTTTTCCCTTTGCACTAGTATATCTTAATACCGGTCTGAGAAATAGAATGGCATGTGCCCTCAGGCCTTTTACTAAATCACCTTTGAAAGAAATGCAAGCCTCTATGTCGTAAAAAAAAGGTACTAGAGAAATTCCTTAATAATATGAATGTTATTTAGTTTCATGAAAATACACTAAGGGTCAAATGAGTTAAATGACTTCTCCAGACTAGCAATGCCTCTTGCTACACCTTCACAATTAGATTCGTTAGAAAAAGATAACATTGAATAATATCTAAATGTTCTCACCATTAAGTTATATGTCTGGCTAATAGGAATGATGTTCATCTTGGAAAGCTCACCACACGCTCAATGAACAAACAAATAGTGTGTGCGCGCATGCCATCGCTCTTCTTTAGCTTCAGATTCGACTTGTTCACCTTGACAATGAGATTTATTATACAACTAGATGGACTCAGTCTGGACATAAGGTCACCGCGCTAGTCACCATGCCCCAGATATGTCTAGCCCCTAGACAAAAAACATATAATTTCACGTCATTTTCAAATACTTGAAAATTTGTACCTAGTCCCATTTTACTGAATAAATCCCACTTTAACGAAATAGAGCATCAGAGAAGTTTTTCAGGTTTCGGTATCTACATTCACTTTTCTTTGTGATGAGCTTGCTCCAAAATTGGTCAGGAGGCCTCCTCTAGGTTTGGTAGAAATACCAGGGCGGCACTTGCCTGTTTCAAAGCAAGTAGCTATTGCTTTGAAACGTTTGGCATCTGGGGATATGTGGTGAACAATTGGTGATGCATTTGGAGTGGCTTCATGCACTGCCCAAGCTTGTCTATGCCGTTTCAGGTATGCATTGCTTGAGCATGAAGGACTAATGATCCATTAGCCGGATGAGGAGGGAATGAAAGAAGTTATAACTGGATTTCAAAGATTGCGTGGATTCCCAAACTGTTGTGGTGCAATGGATTGCACTCACATTGCAATCGAGCTCCCAGGATCAAAGGATGCAACGGATTGGTATGCTAGGGCAAAAAAGTACTACTCAATGGTAGTTCAAGCCGTGGTAGACAATAAGATTTTATTCCTTGACATAACAACAGGGTTAGCAGATAGTGTTCCAGATAGACGAGTTTGGAATTCTAGTGGTTTGAAGAAGGCTTGGATTGAGAAGAAGTGTTTATGTGGTCCAGTGTACCACACAGAGTTTGGGGACATTCCACAATATATCAGATGGAGGATATGACTATGCTTTACCAGTGTTGGTCCCATATCCAAATAGGTTTCATGGCAAAGAGCAGTACAACTTCCTTCATTCTTCTACGAGGATTGTTGTCGAGCAATCGTTTGGAATTTTAAAGAGACAATGGAAATTGCTAGCTCGGAAAGGATTCAGAGGTCATCCAGGCATCCTTGCGAATAACATCATGGCCTGTTGTGTGCTACATAACTTAATGATTACACGGAATGATAGGTTCATGGAAGATTTTGACCCCGACAAATTTAACCATGATGCAGGCTACCTTCCACAAAGGTCTCTTCGTTCAGCTAAAGATGGCATAGCATTGAGAGACATAGTGGAAAAGTTTATAGAGAGCTTAGAGTGACAATACTTTTGTACTTTATTTACTTAAGAGTGACAAAAACTAAACGTTTTGGTGTTGATCCTCTTTTAAGATCCTGCTGCATGAGACTTGCGCCACAGTAGACCAGCAGCTCAGAAGAACGATGATCACAACAATGGCGATGCGCTCTCCATGTGATGGTTTATGTCGAGCTCCCTCTGGTGATTATCAGTATCGAGGCTGGGTGCTTGTGCTGGAATGTAAACAGTAAACTGGGAGCAACAAACGAACAAAAACAAAACTATTACCTGTTCTGGTTTATGTCAAGCTCTCGCCGATCGATGGAGGAATTCTTTCTTCTGTTTGTACCTATTCTCAATCTGCGAATTTCTTTTTGTCTATTGATCCCGAATCGACTCGCCACTAGCGTTGATTGGTCGCTGTTGCTTTCAGCAGATAAAATGCTACTACCATCTTCGTCTTCCTTCCTGAGAGATTTGTAAAAATGAGAGAGTGAGTGAGTGGCGGTTGAAGTCAGCTTAATAACAAAGTGAGTGGTGTGTACGAGCCAAAGTGATGATTCATCCAGAAAAACCAGCGGAGCGAGAGTATAAATACCTTTGTGATTGATTGATCAATCCATCCATTGGTCACTTCCTTTAGCAAGATCACAAGCGATCACCACCTATAAGCAGTATAAAAACAATGGAGGAATTCTTTCTCCTGCTTTTCTGTTTGTACCTGTTCTCAATCCAGCGCTGCAGTGACATTATGGACCAGCTATAGCGAAACTATCCATGGTCCTTCTCAAAATGCCTCTTGTTTCAGATCCATTCTAGATCCCTGGCAAGTGACACATCAGCTTGTGGCTGTCCACTTACAAGAATAGAACAAAAATGAAATTGAAATGCAGAGCCTACATGCAATCGCCCAAGGATCTAAAAATACCTGGTATTCCCAGCAATTAAAGTCGCTCCTCCTCTCATGCTTCACTACCTCCACAGCTCCCTGCTCCATGAGAAATAGCATACCCTAGATTGATCCAGCAACGCTCCACCGTAATCTTCAGAATCCATGCCTCTTCTCTGTCTGCCGTTCTTGTCCTAGCTTTCTTGGCCAACACCAGTGCCGCTGCCCTGGCAAGCTTCATGGCCTTGGATGCCACCGATCCACACAGGGACACCATAGCCACGAGGAAAAAAAGACGCGCAAAACCCCAAAACTCTAAAATGCTATGTTAAATAAGTGTAACTTTAAAATACAAAGTTTGCAATTCTACTTCTCCTTTGTCACCATTGATTCCACAAAAGGCTGCCTCAGCAATTGAAGTTCCTCATACATCATGTGTGTTCCTTGCAACATCATTGCAACTCTCCTATCTGCAGCAGCAATTGAAGCTTGGTGGCGTTGATCATCAGTTGCCTCCATTTTTTCCATCATTTGTATGTTGCTATCTCGAAGTTCTTGCATCATTGCTTTCCTTTGCTCGTCACTTCACTCAAGAAGACCATCAGATCCCTTTAGAGTGCACTTGCGTTTTTTCCTTGTAGCAATTGAAACTTTCTTCCCACCGACTTGTACTTTTGGAATGTCCTCGTTAGCATCTCTAGGATCTTGTGTCTCAAATATAACATCTGGATCTGGATTTGCAGTTGCATTTGTCTCTGGAAAAAAGAAAAACATAAGTCAATCAAAAAATCTAAATGAACTTACCATAGCCTGGTGACTCATTTGCAATTGTAGAACCCATAGATGTATCAACTCGGTGGCTACCTAGAACATTAGCTATCGACCATGTCATCCACAATGACATCTCATTGTAGAGGCCTTCATCGAATGCACGAGGAAGCTTTACATCCTTCTTCATCCTTGTAGTAAACTCACCACTAAAGTAGGATGGTTTCTCTGATGAGATGTTATTCTCGTAATCACTAATCTGCCTCCACTATTTTGCAAGCTCATCCCATTGTAACTCACATTGCTTTTGTGTGCGACAAAATCCCTGTGAACGTAAGATGTCAGAAATGCATTGCCACTTCTTTGGTCCTTTCATTGATTTTCTACGGCCACCGCCTTCTTGATCCTTCTCCTTTTCCATCCTCTTTGCATACTAAAGAGCCATGTTTTCATCAGTAGACCATTTTCCTTTTTGTTCATCATTCAAAGTTGATTCATTTTGGGAAAACAAGTTGTGAAATCAAAAAATAAACACAAATAATATTTATTGTACCTCTGGAATACTTGTTGCTCTATCAAAAGAGCTAGTTCCTGGAGGAGGTAGTGATAATAAAGTTGTGAAAGAGGAATTTTCAATTCCCCCACCATGAAATCCTTGCTGTTGCAAAAATGCATTCAAAACAAAGTAAGAAAACAATTGGAAAAAAATACCTGGCTCGATGAATTGAAGTTAGCTTGCATTATAGGGATACTTGGAACAAATCCAATCATCGGGTTGAATGTAGGAATGCCAGATTAAAAACCATTGCAAAATTTTACTAAACAAAAGAAAAAAACAAAAGAGAAAATAAAAAGTACCTGGATCATAGTTGCATTTGGCATAGATCCCATGCTAGCACTAAAAGAAGAGCCCTTTCCTCCCTGGACATTAAGAAAAACAAGCAAAATTTCATACTTACATAAGTTTGAGCTATTGATGAACTAGAATAAAAGCCAAATTGCAACCATGGATGAGGTGAGGGTGAGCAATTCTCCATTTCTTACAAACTTTTTTCTCAAATCACTGCAAAAATCCCCCCTAAAACCCTCCAAGAACTCACACGCTAACTCAACTATGTGTGGAACAAGATGGAGCTTGAGGACACTCGTGAATTACCTTTAATGCTAGAGGGCATGTTCTATGGTGGTCTAATATGGATATTACTGGATAGTGGGAATGATGAAAACTTTGTTTTGGCAAAGTTTGTTATAGAGCATGGCCTGATGACATAAAAAGTTCTTCCATACAAGGTGGAAGGTGTAATTACCTCTACTCAATATTTCAATGCTTGTGTGAAGGGGTTATAAGTGCTGATTAGCAAAACCACACTTGTAAAGATTTTTTATCTCATGGATATCCATTGTATAAATCTCATTTTTATGATACCATGGTTGATAAAGGTGGATCTAGAGATAAAGGGAAGTATTAAATGTGTTTCATAGTGTTAAAAATGTATGGTTTAGAAAGGGAGTTCAACTTCCAATTGTTATGCTTTTTGCTACTACAGATCCATGATCAATCTATTCAGCTGCACGAGGAGTTGGTGCGCAATATGCCGATTGAGCCCGCAATCACAAGTGATGCTACTGTTGGGATCTTGCCAGATCCATGGCGATGCATCTGGGGAGGCAGAGCAAGCGATTATAGAAAGTGCTTCAGACCAGCCACAGTATATAAATAAGCTTGTGATTAAAAAATATTAGTTTTACAAAAATAGATTAAGATAAACACCCCATTAAAAAAGCACAAAACAAACAATATTCTTAAAGAAAGAATATACCTTTTATCCCTTGCCCTAGGAGGGCATTCTATTCTTTATATCAATTTTCCGCTCTGCTTTCTAGGTTTTGGGCGACAGCGAGATGGGCGAAGAGCTCGGTATGGTTTAGGCGCGACGAATCATCTCTAACAAGTTCTGTGTGTCAGATCCTCTTCTCGCTGCCTACGGCCGGGAGGTAAAGCATGCCAGGCTCCAGGACCGCTGCCTCCACATCCCGTCTGGGTTCTTGGGCCATTACAACCTGTCCAAGCTCTGGGTCCATCCAAACTACCTTTTCATGGATCAGTTCATTGCGGAGAAGTGGAGCAGGGTCGTGAATGAGAGGAAAGGGTTGAAGAACTTCCACATTGTCTCAACGCCAGGTATCGGCAAGACGTTCTATGGCCACTACTTCTTTCACAGTAGAGCTCAGGAAGGACAGAAAGTAGTTTGGAGGACGAAAGATGACAATCCAGACTTCTTTTTCTTCGACTTCTCGCTGGATGACCCTCTAGTGCTGCAATCGAAATGGTATACACGACCGCGGGGATGGGACATGACGAGTGTCTGGCTCATCGTCGACGGGGGCTCGAGGGGAATAAGTCACCTGGGGCCTCTCATCCAATGCGTCTCACCGGATCGCACTGGCTACTACGAGTTCTCCAAGGACCATGGCTATATATGCCGCCTGGAAGCCTGGTCGCTCGAGGAGGTGCAGCAGTGCAACGAGGAGCTTGAGCTGGGAATGACAGACGAGGAAATTGGTCTCCGCTTTTACCACTGTGGTGGGCTACCAAGGCTTCTCTTCAACACGGAGAAGTTCTCGTTGGCCGGGCTCAAAGCGGAGGTGCACCAAGCAGCGTCAAGGGTGGAATGCTGGCGGAAAGTGCTTGACTGCGCAATGAACTCGGACAAGGTCTCTAATGTTTCTGATATTCTGCTCCACTACCGTCTTACGACTGACAGATTCGACTTGAACACACCTGCGTGTTACCGGGTGCTGCACGCTCACTTGGTGTTTGGCTCGGACTACATCCAGAAGTTGGCTTTTGAAAAGTTCGAGGAGCAGGGGTTTCAGGCTTCGCGTGACTTCTTTGACTTTTGCCAGGGACATGCGGTTGCAAACTCTTTGGCGGGCAAAATGTACGAGAAGCACGTCCACAAGGTACTTGCTAGTGGAGGTTCCCAGTTTGACCTTCGGTCCTTGGAAGAGGAAGACGACGGCGTTGAACGCTTCGTTCTGAGGCCAACGTCAGTGAAGCGGCTGCGCGAGTGGAAAGTGTTCGTAAAGAAGCGCTGCGTGGGGTCTGGTTTCAACATATACTCCAAGGACGTGAGTCCTGTGGACGCTCATCGTGCGGGGACGGAGGAATCACGGGGCCTTGCAGGCTTACCTGACAGTTGCTTTGTGGAGCCTTATGCGTCAAACCAGAAATCTTTCGATTCGCTGGTCACTCCGGACATAATTCTCCAGGTTACAACGTCGGACACGCATCCGGTCTATTGGTCCAAGATCCACGAGGTCGCTCAGGGGTTGGATGAGTTGCATGATGAGCTCGAGCTCATGCGTCCCAACAAGTACAAACTCATCTTCGTTGTTCCAGAGTCTAGTTTTGAGGGATACACGTACCAGGGCTTCAAGAAAGACGATGGATCAATGTATCAGAGAGCTGTTGCCGGGATGGACAGGGTCCATCAGTATGTGATGACGGTTCCATGGACGTCGTCGTGATTTTCAGCATGGAAGTCTTGTAAAAAATATGAAAAAAATATAAAGTTGGTAGTTAAGTCTTTACGACAAACTCTAGCACATGGTGTCCCAGCCGGTCACTCTTCTTATTACATTCACTAAACGAAACCATGGTCGAGCATTGTGATTCATCCAAAGTGTGATTAACACCACTGAAATGTATCAATCCAGCTCCCTAATTTTCAACTCGAAACTATTGTTGCAAATGATTAAATCCATGCTTTCAACCTCCTAATATCACAGGAATTTTTTTCAATGTTAGAGTTGCTTCCCAAGTTTAACCATTGTTGTGTGCAAATAACAAGAGTTTATATGTTGAAATCAAACAATGTAAAGAAAGTTATGTCAAGGAGCCACCAATAGCAGGCTGGATCAACTGGTTACTCAAGCTTCACAATCACACCAAGAAACAGGATACAGGGAAAGCAGTCCACCTCCAGATGATCACCTGCAGCTACCACTGCAATTGCTACCTTTGCAACCTTCCCATCCAGATATATGGCTATTGAGGAGCTCCTTTCTATTATCAAGTTCTTAGAAAGGAACTTGATAATAGGCTTTATAAGAATTAAGAGAAAAGACTTATAATCTCTTGCATTTGTGTAAGTTGCATATTTATTATGTTGTGGCCAAATGCAAGATGCATATCTATTATGTTGTGGCATGTTAGGAATCCCCATGAATTTGTGAAACAAGCAATCCAATTCAAACTTCTCAATTAAATCCCTCTTTCATGCAATCTGGTAAATTATTTTCATCAAGGTTATCATACATTAGTGCTCTTGAGAGTTCACTATCACCATATATATAGTGGTGCGTTCCTCTCTTTCCATTTCTTCTCAACAGTAATATTATTTTCAGATTTGGTATAAGTCTTGATGGCTCTTTTTTGCAAGGTTATTCAGCCTGCTCTCAATGCAAAAAATTAGACAACTGCTGTGCTCTCTAGAGACCCGCAGAAAGAAAATCTCTCAAAAAAGAAAGAAAAAAAGTATGACTCCATCTCTTGCTTAAATGCTCAACTCTCTACCCCATCTTCTCAGTTTTGATGTCTCATTGGAAGGCATTTGACCCCATGCCATCAAGTGTAGAGAGATCCTTGAAGTGACACCACTAGCAAACCTCAAACAACTCCAAAGTTTCCTTGGCCAAACTGGATCCTTTTGATAGTTCATACCAAATTTCATTGCTCTCACTCGTCCATTGGTAGCTCTGCTCAAACATGACACACTATGAGTGGACTGCAAAATAGCAATAGGTGTTTGCAATTGTCTGTCAAACCCTAGGGGGCTCCAAAAGTAAGGGAAGACTTTAGTGGAACTAATTTGGCCAGAAAATGCTAGTGTGACTAAGGAAGGTTATACTCACATGGTGGGTGATGATATAATTATTGAGGAGTCCAAGGTTAGAGTGAACATGGATAAACAAGTGGGGTAATTTTATAAAGTGTTCATGAGCCAGATCTAGCTCCTTTAGGAGATCGAATGGTCAATGCTCTCAATCCAAGTGTGGGTAACATTATTGTTAAGCGCCAGTTTTGACCACATGGTTGACGTCAGTCAAAAGGAGGCTCAAGGGTATATTAAAGCATGTTAGGGTAAGGAACTTAACTTACCCTAAGGCTCACAATGGAGTGGTGGCATAGTGGAGCTTTTGAGGTAACTTGAGGGTGGTTGGGTGGTGAGGAATCTTAAGAGGAGGCATAGCGTAGTCTAGGAAAACTAGATCTTTGTCTTTTTGTGCTAGATTATAATATTGGTATTAGAGAGTTGGTTGCGATGGCCAACCAAATTGAATGTTGGAATCTTATTGTCAATGGTGGTGCCGAAGATGGTGCTAACGGAACTGTAGAGGTTTAGATTATTCAAGATGTTATTCATGAGCTGTGAGCCCTTAACCAAAATCAGCAAAAGATGCAAGATGAGATGCATAGCATGATGGATACCATGTGTGAGTGTGTTGAGGTATTTGAGGTTGGATGTGGTAGCTCTCCAAGTAAGTCTTCCTTAGTAGATCAACTCAAGATTCCAACCTTTTCTGGTGATGGTGGTGTGGACGAGTGTCTATCTTGGCTAGCCAATGTGAAGAAGTTCTTGCTACTAAAGGAACTCTAGATGTAGAGACTTTAGTGGTTATTTCAATGGTTTTGTGTGATGTAGGTATTTGATTGTGGAATTTGCTTAAGGAGTCTTATATTGCAAATAAGAAACCACTAGTGTCTACCATGGATGTATTTGAGGCTCCTTTCATTTATGTTTTGCCCCTCATTATGATGTGAAGAATGCTCACATAGAACTTCAACATTTTCAGCAAGGGAAAATGACACTCAAGAACTATATTGAGAAGCTTACTCGCTTGATTAACCATGTTTCAACAAAGGATCTAGATCAGAATAAACCCTACTTTATTAATGGCCTTCATAGTGAAAGTATGCAACAACATTGTGTCATTCTTAGCCTACAAAGAGTTTGGAAGAGTTTTTTGATGTGGCTCGTCGACTTAACAATGACAAGCACAAATCTCACAAATGTTTGAGGATTCCTTCTATCAAGAATTGTCGTGATGATCACTGTGGATGCAAGGATGGAAACAAGTATCACAAAATTGAAATCTGTGGTGGCTACTTCATATGCAAAGGGGTCAAAGAAGTAGAAGTTCTTTATGAAGAATTATAGACAGGGTTGTCATTATTGCAGTGAGCTTAAACACTACAAGGTTGATTGTCTACAGTTGTAGTAGCAGGGCAAAAAGAATGGCTAATCTTCTACTGATGGTAAGTTAGATATTAAAAGTTGCAAACTTTGCAACGTGAGGATGACGGGGACAACCATTCTAGTCAGAGGAAGAGGTTTTCGATTGTTGCCTTCCAACTCAATTGTGTGTGGAACAAGATGGAGCTTGAGAGCACTTGTGAATCAACTTTAATGCTGGATATTCCATGGTGGTCTAGTGTGGATTTTATTAGATAGCAGGAACAATGACCACTTTCTTTTGGCAAATTTTGTTGTGGAGTATAGTCTGGTCTTCCATATGTGGTGGAAGGTGTAGCTACCTTTTCTTAACATTTCGATGCTTGTGCAGAGGGGTTGGAAGTGTTGGTTAGCAAAACCACATTTGTGGAGACTTTTTATCTCACGGATATCCATCGTGTGGATCTCATTCTTGGGATGCCATGGTTAGTGAAGGTGGATCCAAAGATAAAGTGGAGTATTAAGTGTGTCTTATTGGAGTATAATGGCATTAAAGATGTGTGGTTTCAAGAGGGAGTTCAACCTTTAGTTGTTATGCTTTCTAATACATCTTTAAAGTGGGTTTGTTATAATGGAAAAACATTTTCGAGTTATTTGCTATTTGTTTATGACATGGGGGACTAAGGCATGTGTGTGGGAGAAATAGCAATATGGGATGTACTTGACGAGTTTTCTGATGTTTTTCCATCTGAACTTCCTCATGGGTTGCCTTCATTATGAGGTGTGGAGCATGGGATTACATTGGAGCCAAGGATGTGGCCAATTTACTAGTGTCCATTTTGGTTAAGTTATGCGGAGGAGCAAGAAGTTCAATGACAAGTCAAGGAGTTACTTGAGTTTAGATTTATTCAACCAAGTAAATCTTCGTTTGGTGCTTTGGTTTTACTTATGAAGAGAAGGATGATTCAATGCAAATGTGTATTAATTATTGTGCCTTGAACAAAAGTACAATAAAGGATAAAATGCCGATACCGCATGTGAATGATATCTTTGACAAGTTTGGTGAAGCACGAGTGCTTACCAAGATTGATATAAGGAGTGGATATTATCAGATTGCAATGAATGATGTATCTATCTCCAAAACAGCATTTAACACAAGCTTCAGACATTTTGAGTTTATAGTTATGCCGTTTGATTTAATGAATGCACCAGCCACATTTACTCGGTTGATGATGGAGGTATTTAGGTGTTATCTTCATGAGTTTGTGGAAATTTTCTTGGACGATATTCTTTTTTTCAGCAAAAATATGAAGGAATATAAGGTGTAGTTGCACAAGGTTCTTTTGTTACTCCATAACAGCAAACTTTATTTGTGAAAATCAAATGTGGTGGTAGATGCTTTATCTCATGTTTATCATGTGACGGCGTTATGAACATGGTTTTGTCATCATTTGAGTAAGGTGGTCAATGAGTTTGGGCAGTTGGTTGAGCATGCTCAAGCTTAGGATGCTGAGGTGGCCTCTTTGTGAGACCAAATGGAAGCACCTTTTTTATTGGTGGATGGGATTCTTGTTATGATTTAGTGCGAAAAGACAAGGTTTAATCTTCCTAGACTATGCTATGCTTCTTCTTGAGATTCCTCACCACCCAACCACCCTCGAGCTACCTCAAAAGCTCCATTATGCTGCTGCTTCATTGTGAGCCCTATGGTAGGTTAAGTTCCTTACCCTAACATGCCTTAATATACCCTTGAGCCTCTCTTTGACCAACATTGACCACATGGTCAAAATTGGCACCTAACAATACTTCCCCACCCCCTTCCGCCCCACTAATGAACTTTGAATCTCAATCACTAATAATGTCCTTTGGCAAACCAAAATTAAGAAAAACCTTCTCCAAGTAAACCACAACAAAGTTTGAGGTAGTAATAGTCTTCCAAAGAGCCACTAGTAAAAAAGGTGCTTCTATTTGGTCTCACAAAGAGGCCATCTTAGTATCCTAATCCTAAGCATGCTCAACCAACTACCCAAACTTGCTAACCATCTTACTCAAATGATAAGAAAACCATATTCGTAATGCCATCACATGACAAACATAAGATAAAGCATTTGCCACCATATTTGATTTTCCCAAACGATGTTCTATAGGAAACTGTAAGCTCCTAAGTTTGGACTTCTCAGGAGGTCACCCAACCCAGTACTATTCACACCCAAGGACGCTTAACCCTAAATATCCTAAGACCCTTAACCGGCCCTTTCCCTCTATATTTGAACCCCATGGATCATCTCTCAAGTCATTCTCTTTGGTTATTTAAAATCCACCACGCTTCCCTGTAAGTTCACGCCCTCATGAACGGAAGCTGAGAGCCGCAACTCTCCCGAGAGCCCTGCTCTCTTGACACCCTACCCCTTAAGTCGAGCCCAATGGGAGCAAATTGGACCAGTTAGATGTCAATCAATATATGGTGTGATTCCCCTAGCCAACCAACAGAGTTGAACCCAAGACCGCTCTGATACCAAATGTAAGCTTTTGAGTTTGGACTTCCCAGGAGGTCACCTAGCCTAGTACTATTCAAATCCAAGGACACTTAACCCCAAATATCTCAAAACCTTTAACCGATTGGAAAAGAGGTGCACTCTTGTTTATGGGCCCTTTCCCTTTATATTTGAACCCTAAAGAATCGTTTCTCAAATCGTTTTCTTTGGTTGCTTATAGAAACTCCCCAAACTCCATAAGCTTGACCATCCAATGAGCTCACCTAGTGTTCCTCTTGCATGAGAACTCCTCCCAATGCCTAACCACTCGCATCACATGTTGCCTCGTAAGGTTTTGATAGATCAGCAATGTGAAGTACTGAACAACCATTTCAACACCACAAAACTGAGGCTGGGTAGTTTTTGAGCTGAGCTCAAGTCAATGAAAGTCAATATAGTCCACCAAATACAAAATTTGATGTTTAAATGATTGGTTTGGGACGAATAACAATTATATTCAAAACTTAAGACATATTTTCAGTCCAAGAAAAAGATAAATAATATAAGTCCAATAAGAAAATAAATATCATAAGTCAAAGAAGAAACTCTATATTACCACTAAAAAATTTGACTAAAAAAAAAACTAAACTTAGTCTTCCTCAACATCCACATCCATAAAAGGAGGAGTCTATATACTATTATACTCTTTAACTGTGGGCTCTTGTTGTATATGAGCTTGTGCCATTGCTTCTGCATAACATGGCAAATTATAACTTACATCATCGATCCACCTAATATACACAACTATGATAGCGTTACTATAATGAGAAATTTATACTTTATTATCACCTGTTATGAAATGTCCCAAGAACACCTTCAAATAAACTCTCCTTCTCTAGTGCAAAAACTGCATGGCCAGTCTTTTTAGCCGCTAGCACCATCGAACCAAAATCTACTGTAGCATCAAGCATAATCCCCTTAGGAGGACAAAACAACTCTAAAAGGATTTGCATGGCCTTTGGTGAATGGTGTCGATAGTTAGGGAACTCTATATGATGGTCTTTGTTGATGACATTTAGGATGATATCTGTTGAGCTATCATATCCTAGCAATGCCAAACTTGCACGCTCATCAGCTCATATAATACTGTGACGGCAAGAATAGCAACAGAGAGTATGGTAATTCCATGCTAAAACCTACAATGAAAAGAGGCAATCAATTTATGATATGAAAAATAAGGAAACGCAAACCTTTTGGATTCGGCCATTTGCTCCTTTTGTTTTGACTGGGATGTTTGAGAGTAGGCAGCCTAATGCAAACTCAACAAATCTCGAGTCATCATTCTCCATCATCATTGCAAAAAGACCTCTCCAAAATAAAGAATAGGGAAGAATGACTAGCATAATGCCGTCATATCACAACACCTTGGATGCCACATCCACCGCTTAAGAAATATGGTCTGGCTGAAGGATGTTCCAAGATAGAGTGTCGCCTTATAAAGGTGGTAATGCATTAGGCAAGTTGAAGAATGCAAGGTTGATGCTGAAGGTATTGTTCATTTCCAATCTTTGCATCCATCTATGGAACATAAAAGACTCTAGGCTCACGTCGTTGGAAAGCTGAAATTAATCCCCAATAACTATTTCCACATTGCCAACACTTCCCGTAGGAGAAAGGGGGTGAACCTGAATAATGTTCAAAATTAGGAAATATTAAAGTTAATACATGTTTTTTTTCATACTTGTTTATGTGAAGCCGATGAAGATAACTCTTGGAAGTCATCCTCTATAGCAGTAGGGAGGGGTGGAAAGAATGCATTTGCGCACCAGCATATAGAGTGCTGGCTAGTTTCTCCAACATCTACAACCAAATTACAATAAGCAAGGTCATTGGAAATTAAGTTTTTATTCTTTGAATGTTCTCACTATAGAGTGTAAAAGACTAAATTTTCCATTCTACTTTAGTCACTTAACCACACCTCCGACCACTTGGAGGAGTCTCACTCACAACCTCTATAAGTCCTATTTCAGACTTGGGCTTGCTAGCCCCGAGAATGGCATCCCCGCCATTCAACCTTTGCACTTGGTCTAAGTGCTCCACGTGTTCGATCCCATGACCGACACCCCAAGATACCATCGGCATATCAGCTTGTTACGCTAAGGCCATGCCCCTTCACCTTGGTCACACCGGTGGTCTCACATCACCTGCCTCACATACCCGTCTCTCAAGGACTGGGCCATCCGTCCATGCGTGATCATCCCAGATCCACTCCTTATGATGCCCACAGACATGGGGATTAGCCTTCCCCAATATCCCTTTTCCAGTCCCCATCAAGTCCCTTTCTGTCCTTGGCCGTGTTCGTCAACACTGCCATTGGATCAAGGCCCACAGGCCCGACCACTAAGTCCCACGGTCCTCTGGGACTTCCTCCTCACATGACCATATCCTTGGTCTCTACACTAGAGGACGGCTCCTCTTTCTTTTCACAGTCTGGGACTTTGGGGCAACATTTCGGAACACCGTGGCCTTATGCGAGCCTCATGGGTACTCTCCCTGCCTTCCGCCTTTGGGTGCTCTAGCCATGGGCTTAGAGCGAGGTTCCATTGAGCCACACCTAGTATCTAAGTAGGTAGTGCCACCCACACTTGGACTGGGAGCATCGGCCAATTGATCTCCCAGGGGAATTAGAGCCGGCTCTTGAACACTTCACCAAGCTACCCCACTTGTCGGTCCGTGTTCACTCTAGTCTTGGACTTCCCAGTGGGCAACTCATCACCCAACACTAGGTACAGCCTTTCTGGGCCAAACTAGCCTTTCCTGGCCAAACTAGCTCCACTGCAGTCCTCCCCCTACTATACTTTTGGAGCTCACCAAACCCCCCAGGGTCTGGGAGACGAACGCTTTGGGCTTTCACCCTCTCAGACTCGAACTTGGACTCGGACTCGGACTCAGACTTGGACTCGGACTCGGGCTTGGGCTCGGGCTTGGGCTCGGTCTCGGCCTCGGTCTCAGCCTTGGCCTCGGTCTCAGCCTCGGTCTCGGTCTCGGTCTTGGTCTCGGTCTCGGTCTCGGTCTCGGTCTCGGTCCCAGTCTCGGTCTTGATCTCGACTTTGGACTCCATCTCGGGTCCTTCTTAGACTCCATCTCGGATTCCATCTCGGGTCCATCTCAGACTCCGTCTCGGTCCATCTCGGACTCCATCTCGGACTCCATCTCGGGTCCATCTCGGACTCCATCTCGGACTCCATCTCGGGTCCATCTCGGACTCCATCTCGGGTCCATCTTGGACTCCATCTCGGACTCCATCTCGGGTCCATCTCAGACTCCATCTCGGACTCCATCTCGGGTCCATCTCGGACTCCATCTCGGACTCCATCTCGGGTCCATCTTGGACTCCATCTCAGACTCCATCTTGGGTCCATCTTGGACTCCATCTCGAACTCCATCTCAGGTCCCTTTTCTAGAGACTCTCTTATGGCTTGCTTCATGCTCGTTCCTTGAGCACTCCGTTGGGAGTTCAAGTCGGAGCTTTTAGTCCAAACGTGTTACGCTTGTTTGACTTTCGCTTCAGCCACTACCATGTGGTGCCCTTTCGGCTCCACTTTGGGGCTTAGGGATTTGTGTCTCACATGGAGCTACCTTCGTACATTTCGAGTAGTCGGGGCTGGACAAGCAGTAACAGTAGGATTTGGGGAATGAGAAATTGCTGTAGGATGAGATGGGGTAGGAGAGTTTTCAGCCAGATTCTCCACTTGTTCCTTTTTGGTTTGCTCAATATGAATCTTATCCATGTCCTGAGGCATCTCCACTCCCTTCAAAAGTGCCTTTATAATAAAGTAGAAACATAAATTACTACTAGGAAGTTTTACTCATCAAACTTGGATGACACTTGAGGTAGAGATCAAGCTCAAAAGGTGACGATGGCATTTTCCTCCACCACTCCAAGTACCATGGACAAAGTTCTTGCTCTTGCGCAGTGGGACAATGGAACTCTGGCTCATACATGCCAAGCTTCTTCCCACCAGTTAAGAGCTTGAGAAAAACACTTGCTATGTACACTGGAGCACTTGGGCAATGATTTAAATACCTACAAAAGAGCCATGATTAAATAAGCAAGTCAATTTCTTGCAATATACCTATACGCCATGTGGCACAAGAAAAATGGTTGGCTCAGCTGGTTTTTGAAATCCATGGAGCTTGAGTTGCCATCAAGAAGCCATCCATCCCCAAGCTCTTGAAGGGAATCTTAGACATATTTTAGAAGTGTTATGCTGGTGCAGGCACTAGTAAAGGACTTTGTATCCCATGCTTGAAGTAGCTCCTCAGCAACCGCAATACTCTAAGTGATATAGAGCTTTTCCTTCATAATATTCTCAAGTTTGCTCTCCAACCTCTTATCATTGTTAGGATGCTAAATGTTGAAGAGCTCCAAGCAAGCGGTTTGTTTGTTGAAAGAGAGCTTGCTTTTTGTGATGTTATAGATCAATTCTTTAGGTGCTTTACAATTTCCTGTAAGGATAATTCAAAGTGGAATGAGAAAGATAAAAAGGATTAACTTACTGCCACAAGAGCATATCTCTACAATGCAATCCAGCCAATTTTTATCATGTCGAATGTGCACAATCGCAAGTAGCTTCTTCACCTTTGATTTCTTCAAGTTCAAAATATGCTGCTCAACTTGTCGCAATTCAAGGTTCTTTTCCACTTCATTTGTCACTTGCATAATCTTCAAATATTGAGTTTTGCTCCACCTTGACAATTGGCTAAAAGGAAAACTTGTGAGTAGAAAACACAAGTTTATGCAAGAAAAGGATACTTTTGCCCAAACCGCAACCAAAAAATCCACTTAATACCAAGTAAGCAACTCTTGGCCTTTATGTGCTACAAGCTTTTCTTAAACTTCTTCCATAACTTCACAACTATACAACATTGAGATTTCCTTGAGAGAAAGCATGTCAACATATTGAAAGTGCTCAATATCATGGACTAAGATATGTGCTTGGAAAGAAAACTGATTAAGCTTGTAACATAGTTGGTGAGAACAAAGATTACTAGTAAGGGATTCTTACATGTTGATCTTGTGACATGCTAAGTTAAACCTCACAACTTAGTTTCAATCCTCTATCTCCACAAGTGTTATTAGAAGTTCCTTTTATGGGGAACTCTACTTAAGCTCTTGGTCCATTTTCCATAGCCGTATATATCAAGGAGGCATTAGGCCTATCACTCTAAGATAGTACACTTTTCAACGCCTATGAGTGCCTTCAAACTTTCCTCAGCCTTTGCCTCGAGCTAAAAAACAACATATTACGAACATAAAATACAAGATGAATTTTCACCCCAACTGGCAACTGCACCTAATAAGCCGCTTTACTAATGCACTCCAGCACTTCATATGGACCAATATAATGATGAGAAAGTTTCTCACTCTTCCCACTTCACCAAGGTGTTCTGCCACTCACTTGATGAAAAGATCACCCACCTTATATTCTTAGAATTGGTGATGCTCACTAGCAAACTTCTCCATTGTATCTTGAGTTGCTTATAAATTTCGTTTGCACACCACTAGAATCTCATCAAGTTCTATGGCTAGATCAATTCCCTCAGAATCAAGTTTATCTTCAACATCTTTACTCAAATGCAATTGCAACTCTATTGCTATAGCACACTTTATCTCTCTCCTCTTAAGTCAACTGGAAAAGGGGCAATTGTTTGATGAGAGAGCCCTTAGTGCCTATTTTATCCCCCTTTATCCCCCAAGGTTCCAAGGATCCATGGTGATAGTATTTCCAAATCTCATCCCATGATTACATACGCTACAATTGTTGTTTAAGGATGCCTTCCAAACATGGCAGAGTAAGGACTTAACTTAGTTCCACTATGTTGGCTATTGTTATATACAAATTGCACCAACGGAAGGTATAGATCCCACTGTCCCTACCTTTGACTAAGTGTAGTATATCCTTCACAACGTGATTCACACACTTGGTTTGCCCATCCGTCTAAGTCTCCACTCGAGAGTT
>NW_003314277.1:679877-699041 GCF_000143415.4 Selaginella moellendorffii
AGCAAGCCTTCATTGGTAGATCAACTCAAAATTCCAACCTTTTCTAGTGATGGTAGTGTGGACGAATATTTTATTTGGGTAGCCAATGTGAAGAAGTTCTTGGCTACTAGGGGAACTCTGGATGCAAAGGCTTTAGTGGCTATTCTAATAGTTTTGTGTGATACAGATCTCTAGTGGTGGAATTGTTTTGAGGAGTTTCGTGATGCAGATAAGAAACCATTAGTATCTACCATAGATGTGTTTGAGGTTATTTTTCTTTTATGTTTTGCCCCTCATTACGATGTGGAAAATGCTTGTATAGAATTTTGACATTTTCAGCAAGAGAAAATGACGTTCGGGAACTATATTGAGAAGCTTACTCGCTTGATTAGCCATATTCTAATAAAGGATCTAGATCAGAATTTGTTTTGGTAAATTTTGTTGTGGAGCATGGCCTAGTGACACAAGGAATTCTTTCATATATGGTGGAAGGTGCAACTACCTTTGTTTAGAATTTTGATGCTTGTGTAGAGGGGTTTGAAGTGTTGGTTGGCAAAACCACACTTGTGGAGACTTTTTATCTCACAAATATCTATTGTGTGGATCTCACTCTTGGGATGCCATAGTTAGTGAAAGTGGATCCAAAAATAAAATGGAGTATTAAGTGTGTCTTATTGGAGTATAATAACATTAAAGATCTGTGGTTTCGAGAGGGAGTTCAACCTCTAGTTGTTATGCTTTTTGATACATCTTTGAAGCCGGTTTGTCATAATGGAAAAACACTTTTAAGTTACTTACTGTTTGTTTGTGACATGGGGGACTAAGGCACATGTGGGAGAGAAGCAGCAGTATGGGATGTACTCGATGAGTTTTCTGATGTTTTTCCATCTGAACTTCCTCATGGGTTACCTCCCTTATGAGGTGTGGAGCATGGGATTATGTTGGAGCTGGGGATGTGGCCAATTTACCAGTGTCCATTTCGATTAAGTTATGCGAAAGAGCAAGAAGTTCAATGACAAATCAAAGAGTTCCTTGAATTTGGATTTATTCAACCAAGTAAATATCTATTTGGTGCTCTAGTCTTGCTTATGAAGAAGAAGGATAATTTAATATGAATGTGTATTAACTACCGTGCTTTGAACAAAAGGACAATGAAGGATAAAATGCCAATGCCACGTATGGATGATATTTTAAACAAGCTTGGTGAAGCATAAGGGTTTACCAAGATTGATCTAAAAAGTGGGTATTATCAGATTGCAATGGATGATACATCTATCTCCAAAATGGCATTCAATACAAGCTTCGGACATTTTGAGTTTACGGTTATGCTGTTTGGTTTGATGAATACACCAGCCACATTTACTTGATTGATGACGTAGGTATTTGGGCATTTATCTTCATGAGTTTATAGATATTTTTTTGGACGATATTCTTGTTTCTAGCAAGAATATAGAGGACCATAAGGTGTATTTGCACAAGGTTCTTTTGTTATTCCAAATGACATAGTCCCACAATAGTAAATGCAGCTTGATTGGCAGCCCTTTACCCCTAGATCTCGAAAGCTCCAGAAACATGGTACTACTGAAGAACTTGAACTTGAGCGCACAAATGCAAGACACTAACCTCAACTCCCAATCATTCTAAAGCAATGCACATTACTCTTGGCACTGACTCTTCAAATTGCCCAGTTGATACGAGAAACTAGCTGACGAGCAATAATCTTCTTAACCTCTAGCACTGGATTTACTTGTGTAACAACTGGCACCTCCTCCACTCCATGTTCCTTAGGTCTTCTTCAGTATCGTGGAACACAATAGTGGTCAAACTCTAGATAGTGAGAGCTAGAAGGAATGATGTTGGGCCCATCAAATGTCTATCGATGCTTCATACAGGCTGTCCTCATGTCCCCAAGTGGTTCATAACTTGATTCTATAGGAGTTTGAATAACAACTTCCTCCACCATCTTAGACATTGACTTTGCTGTTAGTGTTGTCCTTCTACCAACCTACTCTCGAAGTTTATCTAAGTTTGGACCTATATTAGCAAAACTTGTTTCTTGTGTAGTTAAAACTTTTGATGACTGCTTAAGAGATCTAGTGAGGTTGGAGGGTGTAGCTTCATAGACTGACATTTTTCCTTTCCCTGCTTTAGAAGTTCTCCAACTCCAATATTTGCTCTCAAAGAGATTAATTATTGGTGTAAGTGCAATGTCATCAAATGGTTGATTCTAGGAAAAATGAAATATTTGAATGTGACAAGAAAGAAAATAAGAGAAAACTTACATGGAGAATATAATGGCCCCATTGAAACATTCAAACTTCCCACCATGCAAGCCAGCATTCCATTTGAGGAAGGTGTTCAATTGGCACTTTATCTTTTTCACACCACCATATATGCATCCCATTTGTTTTTGCCTTGTGCTCCTCTTTAGTTAGTGCATCCATCCATTTCTGATAAAGTTGCTTAAACTTGTGATGGAAGCTAAACTTGATGCATCGGCAATGTTTGTTAACACTCTTTGCCCAATGAAATACACAACTCTTCTCTCTATCTTGTAATAGTTAACTTTTATCACCTCTAAATACTTGTCACACAGCCAACTAGTTAGCACTAATAGCATCTACCATGAAACTGTGGAAGTTGGGTTTCTTCCTGGTTCACTGTTCAACAACCTTGGATATACATGTCCAAAAGACGGTTTGAGCTTAAAAATTTTAAATTTTGAATTCAACTATAGCTATAAGTTGCATTGCAACCTATAGAAGGAATGGTTATAATGTAAATTGGTATGGAATCCTTAAAAAATGAATAACCACTTGTGATTATAAACATGGGCTCCTATTGTTGACCAACCTAAAACTCATTCCATGTGGTTGAAATGAATTTAGGAATTAGCCAAGTCCTCGTCTCCATCCATATCCATTCACTATACAAGGTCCACACCAGAAGTAGAACCAAGGGTGGACATCTTAAAGATGAAAGGGTGTTGACTGTTTAAAGTCACTTGGCCAACAAACAAGCTCCCATGAATAAACTTATAAGGACATTTTCTTTTTAACTCCAAAATTGCATCCAATCCAAATTAAAGCTTTCCATTTCGCCCTTCTCATATCCAGTTCTTTATTCTGCCAAAAAAAAGAGTGTTTCTAGTGACAAAGTAGAGTTAAGTATTAATTTTATATCTGTTTAAATTTTTCACGGGTTCTATATTTTGAAGTAGGTTCTTCAAGTTGTTCTCCATTAACTCTTTTTTGCTATCAGCTTGTAGCAACGTGTTCACCACATAGTCCTTTAGTACAGACTATTGAACACACTTTGGAGTTGCAATACTTTTCTTCCTAGCCTCTATAATAATAGCAGCCTTCAAATTGCAAAAAGAATCATAGCGAATTCCTTCTTCTATTGCGTGTTGGTGGTATCTAACATAGACTGCTACTTTGTCTAAACATCCATCCCATGGAAAAAAATAATACATTTTTGCATCGCGACATGCTTGACACACAAGTGTTGCCCCACATTTGCAACATCTAAACCCTATAACAACCTCATCACGCTTAGGGGGATTGATTGTTGAGCCTTTAAAGAAACATACATTCTTGCCATGATCAGAAATGCATTTCTTAGTGACACACTGAAGCTATCCACCACAATAAACTATGGACACAGATCTGTTGAAATGGGAAAAGTGGGTCATCTTTACTTTGCATTAATTATGTGGACCAAGACACATCTCCATGCCCCTCTTCCTACTTGACAAACTGGGTGGTGGAAATTCAAAGAATATATTCCCATTATAGAAAGATAGAATCTCCTCACCTCTTATGTACTAGAACTCCTTCAATTCCAACCTTAATGATTGAGATTGCTGAAATGCCTTATCCACCATTTCAAAAACTGGTCCAAAAGGAATGCATCTACTTGTTTGGGAAGCTATGTTGAGAAGCTCATCTTTTTCACTTTCGTCAATGGAAAGAATAACAACTTCATCTTTCACTCCTTGCACAATTGGCTATGAAACTAATGCACTCTCCTCTACTCACTTTGGAGATATTGTAATTAGAATCTCTTGACCTGTACATTTATCAAGATCCCATTGAATCCCATTCTCTCCCACACCAGTATTGAGAAGAATGGATTTTTCTATCTGATTACCCTTATCTCAAGAAACATTCTCCAAACTAACTAATCTCAGCTTCAACTTGAATCTTCTGCAGAGGAAGCTCTTTTCGATAACACTCTTAGAGAAAACAATTGGAAGCTCTTGATCAAACTTCAAATAGAATTCTCTCATATCTTCTCTTTGCTAGAGTAGAAAAAATTTGGGGAGAAACTAAGAAAACTTGTGGACTTTGTTGGGCAGGAAGAATTGTTAGGTGCTAGCTTTGACTATGTGGTCAATGTCGGTCAAAGGGAAGCTCAAGGGTACATTAAAGCATGTTAGGGTAAGGAACTTAAATTAACCTAGGGCTCACAGTGGAGTGGCAGCGCAATGGAGTTTTTGAGGTAGCTCGGCAGAAACCTCAAAAGGTGTAGTGTAGTCTAGAAAGACTAGATTTGTGCTAGATCATAATATGTACATAAGTCATAATCACTACTATGAAGGAATGGCAATATTATCTATATAAATCAAACTTCCATGTGGATTTAAACCATCAATCTCTCCTATAGTTCAGTCGTCAAAAGGATATTTGAAGTTGCCTTACTCATTGGCAATAGTTTCTATAGAAGATATTTATTAAAATTTCGATATAAGCATGGAAGTGACAATAAGGTGGCTAATGTATTATCCAAGATGTTGAATTCTATCTTATTCATAAAGCTATCCAATGATCTCTTGGATGAGTTTAAAGAGTTTGTTGATTTTGACTCCTTTATCATTATTATTTATGTGAAGATTTTGTCAAGGGATGCCTTTATAGCTTTGAAGGGTAACAAGTTTGTATCATTTGAGATATAAAATAGAATCATGGTAAAGAGGGATGTGTGATAATTCTTTTATTAGCAAACATATCAAACAAATCATAATTGAGTGTCATGATGTGCAAAGTGCTAGGCATCTAGGGGTACTTAAGATATATGTGTTGGTGATGAAGCATTTCTTTTGACTTAGGACGAAATTAAATGTTGAGAAGTACATGCATAGTTGTTTGACCTGCCAAATGGTTAAAGTTGATCATTAAAAGTTTGTTGGATTCTATCATCCTCTACATGTATCCAAGAATAAATGAAGTAGCATTTTGATGGATATTATTACTAATTTGTCTAAAACCTTTGAGAAAATGATGTTATTTAGGTTGTAGTGGATCATTTGACAAAGATGGCTCACTTCTTCCTAATGAAGATGACAATTAAATCTTTTGAAATTGCTCAAGTTTTTGTAATCTTGTAATTAATCTATTAATTATGTCTATGATGTTGTCTTTACGATATTGTCAAGATAATTATGTCTATGATGTTGTCTTTACGATATATTATTACAATATTCAACAATCTAATTATCAACATTATTATTTAATGATCAACTTTAATCTTTCCTAGGAGGTCACCCAGCCCAGTATTATTCAAACCCAAGGATGCTTAACAAGACCCTTAACCAATTGGAAAAGGGGGTGCACTTTTGTTCATGGGCCTTTTCCCTTTATATTTGAACCCCCTATGGATCATCTTTCAAATCGTTCTCTTTAGTTGTTTACAATCCACCACACTTCCCTGCAAATTCACGCCCTCGTGAATGGAAGCTGAAAGCCACAGCTTTCTCAAGAGCCCCATTCTCTTGACACTCTACCCCTCAGGTCGAGCCCAGCTGAAGCAAATTGGACCTGCTAAATGTCAATTAATATGTGGTGTGATTCCCTTAGCCAATTTATAGAGTCGAACCTGAAACCCCTCTAATACCAAATGTAAGCTCTTGAGTTTGGACTTCCTAGGAGGTCACCCAACCCAATACTATTCAAACCCAAGGACATTTAACCCCAAATATCCCAAAACTCTTAATCAATTGGAAAAAGGGGTGCATTTTTGTTTATGGGCCCTTTCCTTCTATATTTAAACCCCTATGGATCATCTCTCAAGTTGTTCCCTTTGGTTGCTTACACATTTCTCACTGAATCCAACCAAGTGCAAATTTGGTGTCACTAATGGCTATCTTTTTAGTTTTGATGTCTCATTGGAAGGCATTCAAATGCATGCCATCAAGTGCAAAGAGATCCTCAAAGTGATACCACCAGCAAACCTCATAAAGCTCCAAAGTTTCCCTGGCCAAACTGGATTCTTTCAACAGTTCATACCAAATTTTGCTGCTCTCACTCGTCCACTGGTATCTCTACTCAAACATGACACACCCTATGAGTGGACTCCAAAAAAGCAGCAGGAGTTTGAACAGCTTCCTACTGCCTTACACTCAACACTAGTTCTACAACCACCACAACTCAGCCAACCTTTCAAGATTTTTGTCACAGTAGGCAATGAGGCTTTTGGCATTTCTTTGTGCTAACATTCCACACTGACTGAACAGCCACACACCACATACTTTGCCTCACACTCTTTCATGAGTGTTGAACACAACCTGACAGAAGCTAAGAAGGAAGCAATGGCAATTCCAGCACATACTAGCAGGGAGCAATATCCTTTTTCATGTTCAATTTAATGTTCTGACATTTCTTTTACAGCATTCCCTGTATGGTCCACATACTTTATTGTGGATCTCCACAATCCAAGAGATCCAACCAAATTTCATCCTCAAGAAGCAATATGTACTTGACCTAGTTAGTTCACAATTGCTGTGACAACAGAGACAACATTTGTGTGGTCAGCAGCCTTGAAGAACATGGCAAAGTATTTGGAGATAGGCACTTCTCCATCAGACCTTCCCTGCTTGGAACAACATTGTAGCAGCAAGCCTAAGACTATTGCCTCCTCAATGGCACACTATACCATCACACTACCCAAGGCCTTCTTCTAGGGTGTGTCACGGCAACTAAGGTTCCTGATCTACTCTAGGCTTTCCACACTTCTGTAAGGCATGTCTCTAGCTGCATGACAGCACAACTTCTTCTTCTATAGAAGCTACTTCTGCCACAAGGACACCAAGGAGTATGCATAGTGATGCCTACAATGCCAACAACACAACCCTCAGAGTAATATTCCACATCTTCCATTTCAGCTAGTGGTCTCTCTAGGTCCTTTCTTCAAGTGGGGCCTGGATTTTGTCAGCTGATCTCTCCTCCTAGCTCCATTGGACATCGTTTTCTTCTCATTGTGACAGAATACTTCACCAAATGGATTGAGGCCATTCCCCTCAGGTATGCAGATGAGTACTCAACAGCAAAGTTCATTTACAAGCATATCATGTGTCGTTTTGGCATCCCCAAAAAGCTCATCTCTGACAGGGGTGGAGGATTTCTTGGCCAGGTTGTTCAACGCTTTCTCTAGCTCTTGAAGATTCAACACATCCATAGTAGCAGCTATTTTCCTCAATCCAATGGGCAGGCTGAATCCAACAATAAGATCATGAAGGTAGTTAGCAAAGTTGGTGGACAGACATCCTTGGAGGTGGCATGAACTTCTCCCCACAGCACTAAGAGGGGGCAAAAAGAGATGGAGTGAGATATATGTGAGTGACATTATTATAAGATTATATTGCTTCAAGTTGAGCATACTCTCGTATACATAAGTCATGATTATTATTGTGAAGGAATGGCAACATTATCTATATGGATCAGATTTCCATATGGATTTAGACCATCAGTCTCTCTAGTATTTCAGTCATCAAAAATATCTTTGAGGCTATCTTGCTCATTGGCAACAATTTCTACAGAAGATATCTATTAAAATTTGGTACAAGCATGGAAGTGATAATAAGGTGGCTAATGTTAAATTTTATCTTGTTCATGAAGCTATCCAATGATCTCTTGGATGAGTTTAAGGAATTTGCTGACTTCAACTCCTTTATCACTGTTATTTGTGTGAAGGTCTTGTCCTTTACAAATTTAAAGGGTAACAAATCTGTATCATTCAAGGTATAAAATGGAATTATGGTAAAGAAGGGATCCTCTTGTTAAAAAACATATAAAAAAGATCCTGATTGAGTGTCATGATGTGCTAAGTGTTGGGCATCTGGGGGTACTCAAGATATATGTGTTGGTGAAGAAGTATTTCTTTTGTCTTGGAATGAAATTAGATGTTGAGAAGCACATACATAGTTGTTTGACTTATCAGGCAGTCAAAGTTGATCATTAGAAGCTTACTAGCTTTTTATCATCTTCTACATGTATATGAGAATAAATGGGATAGCGTTTTGATGGATATTATTACTAGTTTATCTAAGATCTTTTGAGAAAATGATATAATTTAGGTTGTGGTGGATCATTTGACGAAGACAATAAAGATGAAAATATCACATGGTAAACCATAAAGATTGAATAACTAGATTACAAAAACTTGAGCAAGTTCAAAAGATGTAATTATAAGTGATCTAGATCCTAATTTTATAAGAAAGTTTTGGCAAATAGTTTTTGAGAAGCTAAAGATTAAGTATGAGTAGTGGTAAGCATCCATAATCATATAGGTAGATAGAGCACATGAATCAATTATTAGAAGATATATTAAGGTCTTCCAATCAAAGCATATTTCCATTTATAGGAATGTATGGTTATGAGCTCAAGTTTCCCATGAGTTTGAGTTTTCCTTTTGTTTGAGTGCCTTATATTTGTGATTTCTTAAAGGATATGCAAAACAAGCTTGAGTTGGCAAAGTTGAATATGAGATAAGCTCAAGAACGAGACAAGATTTTGGTTGATGAGCATAGTTTTTATCAAGAGTTCAAAGTTAGTGACAAAGTTTTCCTTAATCTGTTAGATGCACAATAATCTTTGTGAAAGGAGATGCTAATGCTAAGTTGTCTTTACGATATTGTATGTCTTGGATAATTTTATAGTGCATGAGGATTTTGCTTACACTTTGGACTTTTTAGTTAGTTTAAATATTCATCCAATGTTTCATATGAGCAAGCTTAAAGCATGTTTGCACTCTAATGATGTCATAGACCAATCCATCATTCTTGTCTTAAAGATTAATGTTGAGGCTGGTTTAGCCAATATTTTTACTAAAAAATTGGTAAAAATATACCACAAGACAACTCAAGAGTTGTTTATTCAATGAAATGGCTATTTTATGGATGAAGTTACATGGGAAATCAAAGATGACATAAAAAGAGTGTTTCTAAGTTTTGATTATGACTTGAATGACATTTCTAAAAAAGGGTAGAATTGAGTTTTATAGCTATATTACTATATGATTTGAACCATTTGCTTTATTCTCATTCTTTTATTTCCATGATCATATTATTATGTAAGAAAGTTTAAATTTTCTTTCTTTCTTTTATGGTTTTTTGTCACGATATTGGTGTTGTTGTTTGCACATCTTTTCTCCATGGCCATATTGCATTGAAACCCCTTATCATGAGCCTTATTTAGCTTCTCAAAGCTGTTGTTTGTGGCTAGTTTACTAGGGGAGAATGACACAAACCACAAATTTTTTTTAAGAATATACTATAGCCTAGGAGATTTAGGCTGGAATGCTTTAGGGTTAAGAGGCTAGCCTAGGGTTTTGCTCCTTGTTTATTTCACTGCTAAGATTCCAAGATCATGAGAAAAATTATTTCATAATAAGCTTGGTATAATAATTTCTTAGACCATAGAATCTTGCACTTGAAAAACCTATTGTACAGACCTAAAAGCATGCAATAGTTATTTGTCTTCATGGCAATGGATGCTAGAATTTCTCACATTGATATGCCTAAAACTAGGGTTTTTTTTTGCAATCCATTGCTAACACATCCATTGGAAGTGTCTCCAAAGGCAGAGCAAAGCAAAATAGGCTAGTCTTCACTTAAGTCTATGCTTTTGCAATTGTCCATACCAAGATTAATAGATGCTTTGTCACACATGAGCAGTATGCTGGAAGCATTTGTGTCTAGTTTGAAACAAACTCACACCCAAGGCTATGAGGAGGGTACTGAATGTGTTACTTTTGTGTTTTGCATTTCTTGATTATCCATGCTATGCAAGGGAAAAAATCTTAGAAAGTAAGAGGTCTAGACAGGATCACGTGTATGAGCCCAAGAATATTTAGAGGAATATATAGTTACAAAATGTTCCATATTAGCTGTTTTTATAGATTAGCTTTTTACCCAAGCTAATTCTTAGTTTATTGTTCAAGTATATAAAGGCATGGTGATCATCCTTATTGTTAGGATCCTATCCTTTAAACCCTAAGCCAATTGGCTAAAAGGGTGATCACTTGATTGTAGGGCCCTTTCTTTATCCTATTATCTTGACCTGGTGCTTAACAATCCTCCCCTCGTCAGGGAATGATCGTCCACGATCATACTTAGGCCACCCTCTAGTCACCATATTCCTTCTCTTAAGATCATATTTAGGCCACCCTCTAGTCACCATATTCCTTCTCTTAAGATCATACTTAGGCCACCCTCTAGTCACCATATTCCTTCTCTTAAGATCATACTTAGGCCACCCTCTAGTCACCATATTCCTTCTCTTAAGATCATACTTAGGCCACCCTCTAGTCACCATATTCCTTCTCTTAAGATCATACTTAGGCCACCCTCTAGTCACCATATTCCTTCTCTTAAGGTCTACCAAACCTTTGTTCTCCCACGTTAAATATTCCTTCAAAATATTCCTGCCCCACTCGTCAGCCTCGAGAATCGAACTAGGCTCGAATACCAATGTTAGGATCCTATCCCTTACACCCTAAGTTAACTGGCTAAAGGGGTGATCACTTGATTGTAGGGCCTTTTCTTTATCCTATTATCTTGACCTGGTGCCTAACAGAGATCCATAAGAGACAATGAGTAAGATCCATGAGTAGAGAGTTGAGCATCTAAGCAAGAGATGGAGTCATACTTTTTTTCTTTCTTTTTTGAGAGATTTTCTTTCTGTGGGTCTCTGGAGAGCACAACAGTTGTCTAATTTTATGCATTAAGAGCAGGCTGAATAACCTTGCAAAAAAGAGCCATCAAGACTCATGCCAAATCTAAAAATAATATTACAGTTGAGAAGAAATGGAAAGAGAGGAATGCACCACTATGTATTTGGAGATAGTGAACTCTCAAGAGCATTAACATTTGATAACGTTGATGAAAAGAATTTACCAGATTGCATGAAAGAGGGATTCAATTAAGAAGTTTGAAGTGGATTGCTTATTTGATAAATTCATGGGGATTCCTAACATGCCACAACATGATAGATATGCAATTTACACAAATACAAGAGCTTGTAAATCTTTTCTCTTGATGCTCATAAAGCCTATTATCAAGTTCTTAGAAAGGAGCTCCTCAATGGCCATATATTTAGATGGGAATGTTGCAAAGGTAGTAGTTGCAATGATAGTTGTAGGTGATCATCTAGAGGTGGACTGCTTACCTTATATCCCATTTCTTAGTGTCACTTGGGATGGTTCAAACTTGAGTTGAGCTCAATTCAGCTCAAGTCAATCCTAGTCAACATAGTCAACTATAAGTCTTATAAGGAAATGTCATGTTAGAAAAAATATTCTTTGGTGAGCTTGAAATTCATGAACTTAATTGTTAATGGTTTGAAATTTTTATTTTTTGAATATTTCTAATGCAATCTATACAATAAAATAATGATTGAGTAGTTTTTTGTATTAGAAGTTTGTCCAAACCCATAGAATATTAAATTCACAGTGCTATTGGCTATTCTCCATGGAATAGAAAATAGAATATTAAATTAAATAATGATCCATATCAATGATCCATTGAGGTTTTCATGTGCTATATATAGCAGATGAATCATTGGATCATTGAAAATACAAGCATTAATCTATATAGCACATGAAAACCTCCAATAGATGCATGATCCTTCATCGTGGGAGATGAATGGATCCATTGATCCATCAAACCTCAATGGATCCTTCATGTGCTATTTATAGCACATGAATCATTAAATTAAATATGATTAGATAGAATATTAAATTAATAGAATATATATGTGAAACAGGAATCTAAAATTTCTATTGTACATTTTTACATTTTGACATTTCAACAATTGACCAGAAATATATAAATAATTCAAAATATTAATTCACTCCTTCATTCTTTAGGGTTTTTCAAAGAGAAGCAAGGAAGACAAAAAATTAGTGAGTAGTTCTAGCATACAGAAATATGAGAATGTTAATTATGTTTCACTACCACAATTTTCATATTACACTTTTAATCTTTATTACTCATCCGGGAATATGAAGACCACTGTCACTATTGATAAAAATGCTCTTGTTTCTTCCAAAATAATAGTCCAGAGTAAGAGAAAAGAAAAAATGGATAGTACAGCAAAAACCACTAACAAATCCACTTCATAAAGCTTTCCATAGCTTTTATAATCCACTAAAATATTATAAAAGAAAGTAAGTTTTTTATATATATCATATTCCTCTTGATATGCTATATCTTTGCAAGTAAACATATGTAGTATATATGATGTTGACAAATCAAAAAGTCAAATCTATTTATGTTTTGAATATTGAAAGGTAATCTTGCAAAAATGCATGTTTGCATGCCTACATGTGTTTGCTATTATTATATATGGCAGGCTATCTATATAAATTAAGACTACATATTAATTATATATTAGTTTTTAGCTTTTGGAACCCTATAGGCACTTGTCTATAATGGTAAGTTGTAATTACCAAGATTAATATATGTCATGTCATAATAAAATGTCTTTCCTTAGATTGAAATATAGTATATTAATAAGAGAATTCTTATTTTTAGAGAATTTAATTCTTCTTGTGTGTTGCAATGGTTTGGAAAAAGTTTATTTTTGGTTCTAAAGGCCTCTCATGAGTCTCCACCTCCATCTCTAAACTCAATTAATAATCCATCTTCACCTCTATGTAACAATTATCCTCTTCATTTTAAGAGGTGTTGTGAAGCTTTTCCATTTGTGATCTTGAGTGCAACTAAACAAAAATTCCCTTTTCATGATGTTGTTGAAAGAGTTAGATTGCCTCCAATGCTCCAAAAATGATGTTTTCTTTAAGATCTTGCTCTAGATATGGTAGGAGTACTTGATATAGATATATTATCTTTAGTGTTTTATATATTACTTTTATTTAAACAAGACAGATAATTGTATGGGTTTGGTAAATTTTCTTGAGCACTATCGCAAATGCCCAAAAATGGGTTTGGAAGGTTTGCATGAGTGGATGTATAAGAAAATCAAGAAAGAATTAAAGACATACAATTTATATAATGTCATGGTGAAAAACAATATTCGATTGGTGAACACTACATTAGTGAGTGCTGAATATAAAATATTTAGGCCACCCTTTAATGTAATATGAAAGTCATGCATAGTTTTTTCAAAAGTTTAGTTCATTATTAGTAAAGTAGAGAATTTTATATTTTCAAGAATGATAATATTCTAGTATATATAAAGACATTATTATATATACAAGTGGTTCTAACACTATTATAATTATAAAGTCCCATTTTCAAGACAGAAAATCTAAATTTTCAAGAACCCCTAGATCTTTTTTTAGTACGACAAGGGATGTTTTCTTTCAGTTTGTTTAAAGTGTAAAAATGGCTAGGGAAAATGTTATTGCTATTTGCATTTAACCCCCATGCATTTCATATGAATCTCCAACTCCATTTTTAACTTCTACCAATATTCCACCTTTCCCTCCACACAACAATCATTGTGAGGCTCTTCCTTTTGTAATCTCAAGTGTGACTGAATAAAAGATCTCTTTTCCAGATAATATTTTAGATATTGCTACTAAAGATGAATTGTTTTATGTGCTTCAAGAATAATGTCAAATGTTTTTTCAAGATCTTGCTCCAGATATAGTTAAAACTCTTGAAAGAATGAGCATATATTATCTTTAGTATCCTATATGCTACATTTATTTGGATAAAACAGAAGGTTATATAAGTTTAGAAACTTTTCTAGAACACTGCCATAACTGCCCAAAAATCAGAGTCTTTTCTCTTGATGCTTATAAAACCTATTATCAAGTTCTTAAAAAAGAGCTCCTTAATAGCCATATATCTAGATGGGAAGGTTGCAAAGGTAGCAGTTATAGTGGTAGTTGCATGTGATCATCCGGAGGTGGACTACTTTCCTTGTATCCAGTTTCTTGGTGTGATTGTGAAGCTTGAGTATCCAGTTGATCCAGCCTGCTATTGGTGGCAACTTTCTTTACATTGTTTGATTTCAACATATAAACTTTTAGCTTATTATTTGCACACAACAATGGGAAGCAACTCAAAAAAATTCCTGTGATACTAGGAGGTTGACCATCTAGCCAAGCATGGATTTAATCATTTACAACAATAGTTTGGATTGATACATTTCAGTGGTGTTAATCACACTTTGGATGAAAAACCATGCTCGACCATGGTTTCGTTTAGTGAATGTAATAAGAAGAGTGGGACACCATGTGCTAGAGGATTTTGTAGTAAAGACTTAACTACCAACTTTAATTTTTTTCATATAGACAAAGACTTCCATGCTGAAAATCAGGACGACGTCCATGGAACCGTCATCACATACTGATGGACCCTGTCCATCCCAGCAACAGCCCTCTGATACATTGATCCATCATCTTTCTTGAAGCCCTGGTACGTGTATCCCTCAAAACTAGACTCCGGAACAACGAAGATGAGTTTGTACTTGTTGGGACGCATGAGCTCGAGCTCATCATGCAACTCATCCAACCCCTGAGCGACCTCGTGGATCTTGGACCAATAGACCGGATGCGTGTCCGACGTTGTAACCTGGAGAATTATGTCCGGAGTGACCAGCGAATCGAAAGATTTCTGGTTTGACGCATAAGGCTCCACAAAGCAACTGTCAGGTAAGCCTGCAAGGCCCCGTGATTCCTCCGTCCCCGCACGATGAGCGTCCACAGGACTCACGTCCTTGGAGTATATGTTGAAACCAGACCCCACGCAGCGCTTCTTTACGAACACTTTCCACTCGCGCAGCCGCTTCACTGACGTTGGCCTCAGAACGAAGCGTTCAACGCCGTCGTCTTCCTCTTCCAAGGACCGAAGGTCAAACTGGGAACCTCCACTAGCAAGTACCTTGTGGACGTGCTTCTCGTACATTTTGCCCGCCAAAGAGTTTGCAACCGCATGTCCCTGGCAAAAGTCAAAGAAGTCACGCGAAGCCTGAAACCCCTGCTCCTCGAACTTTTCAAAAGCCAACTTCTGGATGTAGTCCGAGCCAAACACCAAGTGAGCGTGCAGCACCCGGTAACACGCAGGTGTGTTCAAGTCGAATCTGTCAGTCGTAAGACGGTAGTGGAGCAGAATATCAGAAACATTAGAGACCTTGTCCGAGTTCATTGCGCAGTCAAGCACTTTCCGCCAGCATTCCACCCTTGACGCTGCTTGGTGCACCTCCGCTTTGAGCCCGGCCAACGAGAACTTCTCCGTGTTGAAGAGAAGCCTTGGTAGCCCACCACAGTGGTAAAAGCGGAGACCAATTTCCTCGTCTGTCATTCCCAGCTCAAGCTCCTCGTTGCACTGCTGCACCTCCTCGAGCGACCAGGCTTCCAGGCGGCATATATAGCCATGGTCCTTGGAGAACTCGTAGTAGCCAGTGCGATCCGGTGAGACGCATTGGATGAGAGGCCCCAGGTGACTTATTCCCCTCGAGCCCCCGTCGACGATGAGCCAGACACTCGTCATGTCCCACCCCCGCGGTCGTGTATACCATTTCGATTGCAGCACTAGAGGGTCATCCAGCGAGAAGTCGAAGAAAAAGAAGTCTGGATTGTCATCTTTCGTCCTCCAAACTACTTTCTGTCCTTCCTGAGCTCTACTGTGAAAGAAGTAGTGGCCATAGAACGTCTTGCCGATACCTGGCGTTGAGACAATGTGGAAGTTCTTCAACCCTTTCCTCTCATTCACGACCCTGCTCCACTTCTCCGCAATGAACTGATCCATGAAAAGGTAGTTTGGATGGACCCAGAGCTTGGACAGGTTGTAATGGCCCAAGAACCCAGACGGGATGTGGAGGCAGCGGTCCTGGAGCCTGGCATGCTTTACCTCCCGGCCGTAGGCAGCGAGAAGAGGATCTGACACACAGAACTTGTTAGAGATGATTCGTCGCGCCTAAACCATACCGAGCTCTTCGCCCATCTCGCTGTCGCCCAAAACCTAGAAAGCAGAGCGGAAAATTGATATAAAGAATAGAATGCCCTCCTAGGGCAAGGGATAAAAGGTATATTCTTTCTTTAAGAATATTCTTTGTTTTGTGCTCTTTTAATGGGGTGTTTATCTTAATCTATTTTTGTAAAACTAATATTTTTTAATCACGAGCTTATTTATATACTGTGGCTGGTCTGATGTCGCTTGCTCTGCCTCCCCGGATGCATCGCCATGGATCTGGCAAGATCCCAGCAGTAGCATCACTCGTGATCGCGGGCTCAATCGGCATATCGCGCACCAGCTCCTCGCGCGGCTGAATAGATCTCCGTAGTAGAGCAGCGCTGGATCGCTGCCGTGATAGTTCGCCATGCCCACGAAGTATCCTCCAAGAGCCCGGCGTGGCGGCACGCCGAGAGGATGTTCACGAGATGCACCGCCTGGAAGAGGTCTCTTGCGCGGATCCAATCCCCGTGCTGCGTAAAGGAGATGACGATCGAGTTCCAGGCGATAGTGTCGCGATGGGGGAGATCCAAGAACACGGCATGGTGCGAGTAGCGAATTCGTTACCTGGATACGATCGTGGACGCCGCTGGCGATCGCCCTGGCGTGGAGGATCCGGCCATCGGCGAGGCGCGAGCTGGATTCCATCGTGCCCGGTCTGGGCAGTGCTGTGAGGATGCTGCCCCTGGAGATCACGTTCCGGTGGATCATCCTGTGGAAGATCTCCAGCGCTCGCTCGATCCGGCCGCTCTTGGCGTGCAGGCCGCAAGACGCGCCTCGAGGTTGCGTGGGCAATGCGAGGGATCGCTGGCGAGCGCGTCCATGATCGTCATCATCGAGGCGGCACTGCTGAAACTCTTCCTTTTTGTTCTTAAGCATGGATGCAAGGCTCTTTTCTCGATCCCAGAGAATTGCAAGCAGCTATTGCCGCCGGGAAAGCTCCGACTTTGATTGCTTTCTATGCGGATCATCACGTCGTCCCCGGACTCTCCGAGCAATAAAAAGGCCATGGTGCTCCTTCAGGAGCTCTGTCTTGTTACCTTTCACTTGAGCGAGTTTTTGGTTTTGATTTTCGCTTATGTGCAAAGAGGTGACTTAAACGATCATGAACAGCGAGAATTAGGCTTTCCATGCCAATGGAGCTGGAAAAGTGGTGAGCAAATTTCGGAGTAGCAAATCTTCTTCTAAAATCATCCTTGAGAACTTGTTGCTCGCTCTCGCTGCTCGTCCTTGTATCCTACTTTTTTAGTTATAGGAAGAGAAAATCGTGTTTTTCAGGGTAACGCCATGCTGTAATCCTCGGATTGCGGAAAGCAGCTGCGAACATTGCTGGCGGAACTCATCACGCATTTCCTGAGCACGGCGAGGAATTTCGTAAGTTGTTTCTCTTCATTTTTGTTCTCTTTTCTTGCCGTGTGATGGAGAAAACATATGTAATAATGATGGATTCTCCAGAGGTCTCAAGGCTAGGGTTTTCTCCAGCGGTCTTTGTGTAGAGTGGCTAAGTTTGCTTGTGGAAGCGTGACTCTCGACTCATACATATCCAACTTCTTCTCAGGCAATTCATCCCTGAAAAGGATTTCTATCACGAAGTTGCGGTATCACATCTATCATAAGCTTCATGGGACACAAAATCTCCTTACTTTTCTTTTCTTCAACCTATCTTGGAACTTCAAGAACGTTCGGCTTGTCCTCGGTTTTGACACTACAGGGATACACAACAGGCATGGAGCAGCTTTCCGAGCATTAGAGCGGGCTCTGCAAGTTTAGAACACACATCCACAGTGATTTGACGAACGGGTAGCTATCAAGCCTGACGCCTTCGAGCAGCATGGTGCAAAAGAAACGAAGAGCTTCCAGGCACTGTTGGTTCAACGAGTGCATCGCGTTCCAGTGCTCCATCTCGTCAAAGACGGCGCTCACGCTCCCGCGTCTCCCATACATGTTGACACGTCTGCAGCGGAGCTCCCGAGCTTGGTCGAGAGTGTCCGGCTGGTCGCAAGCTTCAACAATTTGCTGCAGCGCAATCCAGACGGACTCCGAGAGCATCTAGAGACTAAACCACGCCCAAGGTTTAGCAAAGCAGATAATAAATATCAAACCACACCGCAAATTATTTCTTTGATGCTGAAAATCAGGACGAAGTCCATGGAACCGTCATCACATACTGATGAACCCTGTCCATCCCGGCAACATCTCTCTGATGCATCGATCCATCGTCTTTCTTGAAGCCCTGATACGTGTATCCCTGAAAGCTAGGCTCGGGAACGACATAGATGAGCCTGTACTGCTTGGGACGCACCAGCTTGAGCTTGTCATGCAACGCATCCAACCCCTGAACAAGCTCGTGGATCTGGGACCAATAGACCGGATGCGTGGCTGACGTTGTAACCTGGAGAATTATGTCCGGAGTGACCAGCGAATCGAAAGATTTCTGGTTTGACGCATAAGGCTCCACGAAGCAACTGTCAGGTAAGCCTGCAAGGCCCCGTGATTCCTCCGTCCCCGCACGATAAGCGTCCACAGGACTCACGTCCTTGGCGTATACGTTGAAACCAGACCCCACGCAGCGCTTCTTTACGAACACTTTCCACTCGCGCAGCCGCTTCACTGACGTTGGCCTCAGAACGAAGCGTTCAACGCCGTCGTCTTCCTCTTCCAAGGACCGAAGATCAAACTGGGAACCTCCACTAGCAAGTACCTTGTGGACGTGCTTCTCGTACATTTTGCCCGCCAAGGTGTTTGTAACCGGATATCCTCGGCATAAGTCGAAAAAGTCACGGAAAGCCTGAAACCCCTGCTCCTCAAACCTTTCAAAAGCAAGCTTCTGAATGCAGTCCGAGCCAAACACCAAGTGAGCGTGCAGCACCCGGTAACACGCAGGTGTGTTCGAGTCGAACCTGTCAGTAAGACGGTAGTGGAGCAGAATATCAGAAACAGTGGGGTCCTTGTCCCGAGTGAGTGTGCAGTGGAGCACTTTTCTC